>NW_026963788.1:0-21775 GCF_036588685.1 Mytilus trossulus | reverse complement strand
TGGCATGTATATACATGGTATGAAAATACACTACTTAAATTTAATGTTCTATCTTTGTGAAGGGGATGTAGCTCAGTGGTAGAGCGTTCGCTTTGCATGTGAAAGGCCCCGGGTTCGATCCCCGGCATCTCCACTCCTAATTTTTTGTCAATGTAATTGAGTCCAATTAAACTATGTCTTTCGTGCACGGTCAAGTGAAAATGCACAGTAAAACATAAGAGAGCATCTCCGACCTCTCTTAGGACACCTACATGAACACTTGTCCTGCGGTAAAAGGCGGAATTGAAAAAGGAAATATTGATGAAAATCCAGGGACGGGGATGTAGCTCAGTGGTAGAGCGTTCGCTTCGCATGTGAAAGGCCCCGGGTTCGATCCCCGGCATCTCCATATTTTTTGGCCGCAGACAAAAGCGGCATCGAGAAATCAAAGTAATCTCGCCTACACAATGCTGCTTTGCCCTGAAAATCATAAAAGCGCAACGAAATATAAGTGCTGTTTGGACAGCGCACTCGGCACAGATGACTTAAAACTTCAAAATCACTCTTCTTAAAAGGCATGTCTCAAATGCACGCTCAAACATTTCAGGCAAAGCCGAATTAATACCACACTCCCTTTCCCCGACAGGGTTTACTTGTGTCACAATTTTATGTGGATTATAACTTATCGTGAGTCAGAACAAATCGAATGTTAAAGTAAATGATTCCAGCCTGAAACAATGCGTTTTATAGAGTAGCGTCGACAGTCGCCACTATTCGCGGTGATTTCGCTGCCTTTTGCAGTCTTAAGTTATTGGCATTCTATTGTCTATCTAACGCCAGTCGACATTCCCAGTGACGTTGTAACGTACAAAAAGGCATGATTGCTGTTATTGTTGCTCTTTATATGTGTTAAGTTACCCCACTATGAGTAAGTCCCAGGTAGTCTAGTGGTTAGGATTCCGCGCTCTCACCGCGGCGGCCGGGGTTCGATTCCCCGTCTGGGAAGATATTTTTGCGCCTTTTCTCCGGATCGATATTGATATTAATAACGGTATATGCTTCAAACAACTGTTATGTGTACGTGGTCAATGAAAGAAACGGTATATGTTTGTCCTATCGTGCATATATATACTATATGATTTCCTTTTACAACCGATACTTTATATATGTCTTTCTTCAGCTCAATATATAACGCGGCCGACTGATTGAGGTTCAGTACATGAAAATGAATTACAAATGTACTTGCTCAACAAATTTCAATCCCAATACATCTGTTAGAGACATAAACATGATAAAGATAGCCATTTCGTTTTTGATGCAAGACTATTTTAGTAATCAGAGTGGCATGTATATACATGGTATGAAAATACACTACTTAAATTTAATGTTCTATCTTTGTGAAGGGGATGTAGCTCAGTGGTAGAGCGTTCGCTTTGCATGTGAAAGGCCCCGGGTTCGATCCCCGGCATCTCCACTCCTAATTTTTTGTCAATGTAATTGAGTCCAATTAAACTATGTCTTTCGTGCACGGTCAAGTGAAAATGCACAGTAAAACATAAGAGAGCATCTCCGACCTCTCTTAGGACACCTACATGAACACTTGTCCTGCGGTAAAAGGCGGAATTGAAAAAGGAAATATTGATGAAAATCCAGGGACGGGGATGTAGCTCAGTGGTAGAGCGTTCGCTTCGCATGTGAAAGGCCCCGGGTTCGATCCCCGGCATCTCCATATTTTTTGGCCGCAGACAAAAGCGGCATCGAGAAATCAAAGTAATCTCGCCTACACAATGCTGCTTTGCCCTGAAAATCATAAAAGCGCAACGAAATATAAGTGCTGTTTGGACAGCGCACTCGGCACAGATGACTTAAAACTTCAAAATCACTCTTCTTAAAAGGCATGTCTCAAATGCACGCTCAAACATTTCAGGCAAAGCCGAATTAATACCACACTCCCTTTCCCCGACAGGGTTTACTTGTGTCACAATTTTATGTGGATTATAACTTATCGTGAGTCAGAACAAATCGAATGTTAAAGTAAATGATTCCAGCCTGAAACAATGCGTTTTATAGAGTAGCGTCGACAGTCGCCACTATTCGCGGTGATTTCGCTGCCTTTTGCAGTCTTAAGTTATTGGCATTCTATTGTCTATCTAACGCCAGTCGACATTCCCAGTGACGTTGTAACGTACAAAAAGGCATGATTGCTGTTATTGTTGCTCTTTATATGTGTTAAGTTACCCCACTATGAGTAAGTCCCAGGTAGTCTAGTGGTTAGGATTCCGCGCTCTCACCGCGGCGGCCGGGGTTCGATTCCCCGTCTGGGAAGATATTTTTGCGCCTTTTCTCCGGATCGATATTGATATTAATAACGGTATATGCTTCAAACAACTGTTATGTGTACGTGGTCAATGAAAGAAACGGTATATGTTTGTCCTATCGTGCATATATATACTATATGATTTCCTTTTACAACCGATACTTTATATATGTCTTTCTTCAGCTCAATATATAACGCGGCCGACTGATTGAGGTTCAGTACATGAAAATGAATTACAAATGTACTTGCTCAACAAATTTCAATCCCAATACATCTGTTAGAGACATAAACATGATAAAGATAGCCATTTCGTTTTTGATGCAAGACTATTTTAGTAATCAGAGTGGCATGTATATACATGGTATGAAAATACACTACTTAAATTTAATGTTCTATCTTTGTGAAGGGGATGTAGCTCAGTGGTAGAGCGTTCGCTTTGCATGTGAAAGGCCCCGGGTTCGATCCCCGGCATCTCCACTCCTAATTTTTTGTCAATGTAATTGAGTCCAATTAAACTATGTCTTTCGTGCACGGTCAAGTGAAAATGCACAGTAAAACATAAGAGAGCATCTCCGACCTCTCTTAGGACACCTACATGAACACTTGTCCTGCGGTAAAAGGCGGAATTGAAAAAGGAAATATTGATGAAAATCCAGGGACGGGGATGTAGCTCAGTGGTAGAGCGTTCGCTTCGCATGTGAAAGGCCCCGGGTTCGATCCCCGGCATCTCCATATTTTTTGGCCGCAGACAAAAGCGGCATCGAGAAATCAAAGTAATCTCGCCTACACAATGCTGCTTTGCCCTGAAAATCATAAAAGCGCAACGAAATATAAGTGCTGTTTGGACAGCGCACTCGGCACAGATGACTTAAAACTTCAAAATCACTCTTCTTAAAAGGCATGTCTCAAATGCACGCTCAAACATTTCAGGCAAAGCCGAATTAATACCACACTCCCTTTCCCCGACAGGGTTTACTTGTGTCACAATTTTATGTGGATTATAACTTATCGTGAGTCAGAACAAATCGAATGTTAAAGTAAATGATTCCAGCCTGAAACAATGCGTTTTATAGAGTAGCGTCGACAGTCGCCACTATTCGCGGTGATTTCGCTGCCTTTTGCAGTCTTAAGTTATTGGCATTCTATTGTCTATCTAACGCCAGTCGACATTCCCAGTGACGTTGTAACGTACAAAAAGGCATGATTGCTGTTATTGTTGCTCTTTATATGTGTTAAGTTACCCCACTATGAGTAAGTCCCAGGTAGTCTAGTGGTTAGGATTCCGCGCTCTCACCGCGGCGGCCGGGGTTCGATTCCCCGTCTGGGAAGATATTTTTGCGCCTTTTCTCCGGATCGATATTGATATTAATAACGGTATATGCTTCAAACAACTGTTATGTGTACGTGGTCAATGAAAGAAACGGTATATGTTTGTCCTATCGTGCATATATATACTATATGATTTCCTTTTACAACCGATACTTTATATATGTCTTTCTTCAGCTCAATATATAACGCGGCCGACTGATTGAGGTTCAGTACATGAAAATGAATTACAAATGTACTTGCTCAACAAATTTCAATCCCAATACATCTGTTAGAGACATAAACATGATAAAGATAGCCATTTCGTTTTTGATGCAAGACTATTTTAGTAATCAGAGTGGCATGTATATACATGGTATGAAAATACACTACTTAAATTTAATGTTCTATCTTTGTGAAGGGGATGTAGCTCAGTGGTAGAGCGTTCGCTTTGCATGTGAAAGGCCCCGGGTTCGATCCCCGGCATCTCCACTCCTAATTTTTTGTCAATGTAATTGAGTCCAATTAAACTATGTCTTTCGTGCACGGTCAAGTGAAAATGCACAGTAAAACATAAGAGAGCATCTCCGACCTCTCTTAGGACACCTACATGAACACTTGTCCTGCGGTAAAAGGCGGAATTGAAAAAGGAAATATTGATGAAAATCCAGGGACGGGGATGTAGCTCAGTGGTAGAGCGTTCGCTTCGCATGTGAAAGGCCCCGGGTTCGATCCCCGGCATCTCCATATTTTTTGGCCGCAGACAAAAGCGGCATCGAGAAATCAAAGTAATCTCGCCTACACAATGCTGCTTTGCCCTGAAAATCATAAAAGCGCAACGAAATATAAGTGCTGTTTGGACAGCGCACTCGGCACAGATGACTTAAAACTTCAAAATCACTCTTCTTAAAAGGCATGTCTCAAATGCACGCTCAAACATTTCAGGCAAAGCCGAATTAATACCACACTCCCTTTCCCCGACAGGGTTTACTTGTGTCACAATTTTATGTGGATTATAACTTATCGTGAGTCAGAACAAATCGAATGTTAAAGTAAATGATTCCAGCCTGAAACAATGCGTTTTATAGAGTAGCGTCGACAGTCGCCACTATTCGCGGTGATTTCGCTGCCTTTTGCAGTCTTAAGTTATTGGCATTCTATTGTCTATCTAACGCCAGTCGACATTCCCAGTGACGTTGTAACGTAC
Source organism: Mytilus trossulus (assembly GCF_036588685.1). Classification (NCBI taxonomy): domain Eukaryota; kingdom Metazoa; phylum Mollusca; class Bivalvia; order Mytilida; family Mytilidae; genus Mytilus; species Mytilus trossulus. The sequence continues at coordinate 16,967 of NW_026963788.1, read as the reverse complement.
AAAAAGGCATGATTGCTGTTATTGTTGCTCTTTATATGTGTTAAGTTACCCCACTATGAGTAAGTCCCAGGTAGTCTAGTGGTTAGGATTCCGCGCTCTCACCGCGGCGGCCGGGGTTCGATTCCCCGTCTGGGAAGATATTTTTGCGCCTTTTCTCCGGATCGATATTGATATTAATAACGGTATATGCTTCAAACAACTGTTATGTGTACGTGGTCAATGAAAGAAACGGTATATGTTTGTCCTATCGTGCATATATATACTATATGATTTCCTTTTACAACCGATACTTTATATATGTCTTTCTTCAGCTCAATATATAACGCGGCCGACTGATTGAGGTTCAGTACATGAAAATGAATTACAAATGTACTTGCTCAACAAATTTCAATCCCAATACATCTGTTAGAGACATAAACATGATAAAGATAGCCATTTCGTTTTTGATGCAAGACTATTTTAGTAATCAGAGTGGCATGTATATACATGGTATGAAAATACACTACTTAAATTTAATGTTCTATCTTTGTGAAGGGGATGTAGCTCAGTGGTAGAGCGTTCGCTTTGCATGTGAAAGGCCCCGGGTTCGATCCCCGGCATCTCCACTCCTAATTTTTTGTCAATGTAATTGAGTCCAATTAAACTATGTCTTTCGTGCACGGTCAAGTGAAAATGCACAGTAAAACATAAGAGAGCATCTCCGACCTCTCTTAGGACACCTACATGAACACTTGTCCTGCGGTAAAAGGCGGAATTGAAAAAGGAAATATTGATGAAAATCCAGGGACGGGGATGTAGCTCAGTGGTAGAGCGTTCGCTTCGCATGTGAAAGGCCCCGGGTTCGATCCCCGGCATCTCCATATTTTTTGGCCGCAGACAAAAGCGGCATCGAGAAATCAAAGTAATCTCGCCTACACAATGCTGCTTTGCCCTGAAAATCATAAAAGCGCAACGAAATATAAGTGCTGTTTGGACAGCGCACTCGGCACAGATGACTTAAAACTTCAAAATCACTCTTCTTAAAAGGCATGTCTCAAATGCACGCTCAAACATTTCAGGCAAAGCCGAATTAATACCACACTCCCTTTCCCCGACAGGGTTTACTTGTGTCACAATTTTATGTGGATTATAACTTATCGTGAGTCAGAACAAATCGAATGTTAAAGTAAATGATTCCAGCCTGAAACAATGCGTTTTATAGAGTAGCGTCGACAGTCGCCACTATTCGCGGTGATTTCGCTGCCTTTTGCAGTCTTAAGTTATTGGCATTCTATTGTCTATCTAACGCCAGTCGACATTCCCAGTGACGTTGTAACGTACAAAAAGGCATGATTGCTGTTATTGTTGCTCTTTATATGTGTTAAGTTACCCCACTATGAGTAAGTCCCAGGTAGTCTAGTGGTTAGGATTCCGCGCTCTCACCGCGGCGGCCGGGGTTCGATTCCCCGTCTGGGAAGATATTTTTGCGCCTTTTCTCCGGATCGATATTGATATTAATAACGGTATATGCTTCAAACAACTGTTATGTGTACGTGGTCAATGAAAGAAACGGTATATGTTTGTCCTATCGTGCATATATATACTATATGATTTCCTTTTACAACCGATACTTTATATATGTCTTTCTTCAGCTCAATATATAACGCGGCCGACTGATTGAGGTTCAGTACATGAAAATGAATTACAAATGTACTTGCTCAACAAATTTCAATCCCAATACATCTGTTAGAGACATAAACATGATAAAGATAGCCATTTCGTTTTTGATGCAAGACTATTTTAGTAATCAGAGTGGCATGTATATACATGGTATGAAAATACACTACTTAAATTTAATGTTCTATCGTTGTGAAGGGGATGTAGCTCAGTGGTAGAGCGTTCGCTTTGCATGTGAAAGGCCCCGGGTTCGATCCCCGGCATCTCCACTCCTAATTTTTTGTCAATGTAATTGAGTCCAATTAAACTATGTCTTTCGTGCACGGTCAAGTGAAAATGCACAGTAAAACATAAGAGAGCATCTCCGACCTCTCTTAGGACACCTACATGAACACTTGTCCTGCGGTAAAAGGCGGAATTGAAAAAGGAAATATTGATGAAAATCCAGGGACGGGGATGTAGCTCAGTGGTAGAGCGTTCGCTTCGCATGTGAAAGGCCCCGGGTTCGATCCCCGGCATCTCCATATTTTTTGGCCGCAGACAAAAGCGGCATCGAGAAATCAAAGTAATCTCGCCTACACAATGCTGCTTTGCCCTGAAAATCATAAAAGCGCAACGAAATATAAGTGCTGTTTGGACAGCGCACTCGGCACAGATGACTTAAAACTTCAAAATCACTCTTCTTAAAAGGCATGTCTCAAATGCACGCTCAAACATTTCAGGCAAAGCCGAATTAATACCACACTCCCTTTCCCCGACAGGGTTTACTTGTGTCACAATTTTATGTGGATTATAACTTATCGTGAGTCAGAACAAATCGAATGTTAAAGTAAATGATTCCAGCCTGAAACAATGCGTTTTATAGAGTAGCGTCGACAGTCGCCACTATTCGCGGTGATTTCGCTGCCTTTTGCAGTCTTAAGTTATTGGCATTCTATTGTCTATCTAACGCCAGTCGACATTCCCAGTGACGTTGTAACGTACAAAAAGGCATGATTGCTGTTATTGTTGCTCTTTATATGTGTTAAGTTACCCCACTATGAGTAAGTCCCAGGTAGTCTAGTGGTTAGGATTCCGCGCTCTCACCGCGGCGGCCGGGGTTCGATTCCCCGTCTGGGAAGATATTTTTGCGCCTTTTCTCCGGATCGATATTGATATTAATAACGGTATATGCTTCAAACAACTGTTATGTGTACGTGGTCAATGAAAGAAACGGTATATGTTTGTCCTATCGTGCATATATATACTATATGATTTCCTTTTACAACCGATACTTTATATATGTCTTTCTTCAGCTCAATATATAACGCGGCCGACTGATTGAGGTTCAGTACATGAAAATGAATTACAAATGTACTTGCTCAACAAATTTCAATCCCAATACATCTGTTAGAGACATAAACATGATAAAGATAGCCATTTCGTTTTTGATGCAAGACTATTTTAGTAATCAGAGTGGCATGTATATACATGGTATGAAAATACACTACTTAAATTTAATGTTCTATCGTTGTGAAGGGGATGTAGCTCAGTGGTAGAGCGTTCGCTTTGCATGTGAAAGGCCCCGGGTTCGATCCCCGGCATCTCCACTCCTAATTTTTTGTCAATGTAATTGAGTCCAATTAAACTATGTCTTTCGTGCACGGTCAAGTGAAAATGCACAGTAAAACATAAGAGAGCATCTCCGACCTCTCTTAGGACACCTACATGAACACTTGTCCTGCGGTAAAAGGCGGAATTGAAAAAGGAAATATTGATGAAAATCCAGGGACGGGGATGTAGCTCAGTGGTAGAGCGTTCGCTTCGCATGTGAAAGGCCCCGGGTTCGATCCCCGGCATCTCCATATTTTTTTGGCCGCAGACAAAAGCGGCATCGAGAAATCAAAGTAATCTCGCCTACACAATGCTGCTTTGCCCTGAAAATCATAAAAGCGCAACGAAATATAAGTGCTGTTTGGACAGCGCACTCGGCACAGATGACTTAAAACTTCAAAATCACTCTTCTTAAAAGGCATGTCTCAAATGCACGCTCAAACATTTCAGGCAAAGCCGAATTAATACCACACTCCCTTTCCCCGACAGGGTTTACTTGTGTCACAATTTTATGTGGATTATAACTTATCGTGAGTCAGAACAAATCGAATGTTAAAGTAAATGATTCCAGCCTGAAACAATGCGTTTTATAGAGTAGCGTCGACAGTCGCCACTATTCGCGGTGATTTCGCTGCCTTTTGCAGTCTTAAGTTATTGGCATTCTATTGTCTATCTAACGCCAGTCGACATTCCCAGTGACGTTGTAACGTACAAAAAGGCATGATTGCTGTTATTGTTGCTCTTTATATGTGTTAAGTTACCCCACTATGAGTAAGTCCCAGGTAGTCTAGTGGTTAGGATTCCGCGCTCTCACCGCGGCGGCCGGGGTTCGATTCCCCGTCTGGGAAGATATTTTTGCGCCTTTTCTCCGGATCGATATTGATATTAATAACGGTATATGCTTCAAACAACTGTTATGTGTACGTGGTCAATGAAAGAAACGGTATATGTTTGTCCTATCGTGCATATATATACTATATGATTTCCTTTTACAACCGATACTTTATATATGTCTTTCTTCAGCTCAATATATAACGCGGCCGACTGATTGAGGTTCAGTACATGAAAATGAATTACAAATGTACTTGCTCAACAAATTTCAATCCCAATACATCTGTTAGAGACATAAACATGATAAAGATAGCCATTTCGTTTTTGATGCAAGACTATTTTAGTAATCAGAGTGGCATGTATATACATGGTATGAAAATACACTACTTAAATTTAATGTTCTATCGTTGTGAAGGGGATGTAGCTCAGTGGTAGAGCGTTCGCTTTGCATGTGAAAGGCCCCGGGTTCGATCCCCGGCATCTCCACTCCTAATTTTTTGTCAATGTAATTGAGTCCAATTAAACTATGTCTTTCGTGCACGGTCAAGTGAAAATGCACAGTAAAACATAAGAGAGCATCTCCGACCTCTCTTAGGACACCTACATGAACACTTGTCCTGCGGTAAAAGGCGGAATTGAAAAAGGAAATATTGATGAAAATCCAGGGACGGGGATGTAGCTCAGTGGTAGAGCGTTCGCTTCGCATGTGAAAGGCCCCGGGTTCGATCCCCGGCATCTCCATATTTTTTGGCCGCAGACAAAAGCGGCATCGAGAAATCAAAGTAATCTCGCCTACACAATGCTGCTTTGCCCTGAAAATCATAAAAGCGCAACGAAATATAAGTGCTGTTTGGACAGCGCACTCGGCACAGATGACTTAAAACTTCAAAATCACTCTTCTTAAAAGGCATGTCTCAAATGCACGCTCAAACATTTCAGGCAAAGCCGAATTAATACCACACTCCCTTTCCCCGACAGGGTTTACTTGTGTCACAATTTTATGTGGATTATAACTTATCGTGAGTCAGAACAAATCGAATGTTAAAGTAAATGATTCCAGCCTGAAACAATGCGTTTTATAGAGTAGCGTCGACAGTCGCCACTATTCGCGGTGATTTCGCTGCCTTTTGCAGTCTTAAGTTATTGGCATTCTATTGTCTATCTAACGCCAGTCGACATTCCCAGTGACGTTGTAACGTACAAAAAGGCATGATTGCTGTTATTGTTGCTCTTTATATGTGTTAAGTTACCCCACTATGAGTAAGTCCCAGGTAGTCTAGTGGTTAGGATTCCGCGCTCTCACCGCGGCGGCCGGGGTTCGATTCCCCGTCTGGGAAGATATTTTTGCGCCTTTTCTCCGGATCGATATTGATATTAATAACGGTATATGCTTCAAACAACTGTTATGTGTACGTGGTCAATGAAAGAAACGGTATATGTTTGTCCTATCGTGCATATATATACTATATGATTTCCTTTTACAACCGATACTTTATATATGTCTTTCTTCAGCTCAATATATAACGCGGCCGACTGATTGAGGTTCAGTACATGAAAATGAATTACAAATGTACTTGCTCAACAAATTTCAATCCCAATACATCTGTTAGAGACATAAACATGATAAAGATAGCCATTTCGTTTTTGATGCAAGACTATTTTAGTAATCAGAGTGGCATGTATATACATGGTATGAAAATACACTACTTAAATTTAATGTTCTATCGTTGTGAAGGGGATGTAGCTCAGTGGTAGAGCGTTCGCTTTGCATGTGAAAGGCCCCGGGTTCGATCCCCGGCATCTCCACTCCTAATTTTTTGTCAACGTAATTGAGTCCAATTAAACTATGTCTTTCGTGCACGGTCAAGTGAAAATGCACAGTAAAACATAAGAGAGCATCTCCGACCTCTCTTAGGACACCTACATGAACACTTGTCCTGCGGTAAAAGGCGGAATTGAAAAAGGAAATATTGATGAAAATCCAGGGACGGGGATGTAGCTCAGTGGTAGAGCGTTCGCTTCGCATGTGAAAGGCCCCGGGTTCGATCCCCGGCATCTCCATATTTTTTGGCCGCAGACAAAAGCGGCATCGAGAAATCAAAGTAATCTCGCCTACACAATGCTGCTTTGCCCTGAAAATCATAAAAGCGCAACGAAATATAAGTGCTGTTTGGACAGCGCACTCGGCACAGATGACTTAAAACTTCAAAATCACTCTTCTTAAAAGGCATGTCTCAAATGCACGCTCAAACATTTCAGGCAAAGCCGAATTAATACCACACTCCCTTTCCCCGACAGGGTTTACTTGTGTCACAATTTTATGTGGATTATAACTTATCGTGAGTCAGAACAAATCGAATGTTAAAGTAAATGATTCCAGCCTGAAACAATGCGTTTTATAGAGTAGCGTCGACAGTCGCCACTATTCGCGGTGATTTCGCTGCCTTTTGCAGTCTTAAGTTATTGGCATTCTATTGTCTATCTAACGCCAGTCGACATTCCCAGTGACGTTGTAACGTACAAAAAGGCATGATTGCTGTTATTGTTGCTCTTTATATGTGTTAAGTTACCCCACTATGAGTAAGTCCCAGGTAGTCTAGTGGTTAGGATTCCGCGCTCTCACCGCGGCGGCCGGGGTTCGATTCCCCGTCTGGGAAGATATTTTTGCGCCTTTTCTCCGGATCGATATTGATATTAATAACGGTATATGCTTCAAACAACTGTTATGTGTACGTGGTCAATGAAAGAAACGGTATATGTTTGTCCTATCGTGCATATATATACTATATGATTTCCTTTTACAACCGATACTTTATATATGTCTTTCTTCAGCTCAATATATAACGCGGCCGACTGATTGAGGTTCAGTACATGAAAATGAATTACAAATGTACTTGCTCAACAAATTTCAATCCCAATACATCTGTTAGAGACATAAACATGATAAAGATAGCCATTTCGTTTTTGATGCAAGACTATTTTAGTAATCAGAGTGGCATGTATATACATGGTATGAAAATACACTACTTAAATTTAATGTTCTATCGTTGTGAAGGGGATGTAGCTCAGTGGTAGAGCGTTCGCTTTGCATGTGAAAGGCCCCGGGTTCGATCCCCGGCATCTCCACTCCTAATTTTTTGTCAATGTAATTGAGTCCAATTAAACTATGTCTTTCGTGCACGGTCAAGTGAAAATGCACAGTAAAACATAAGAGAGCATCTCCGACCTCTCTTAGGACACCTACATGAACACTTGTCCTGCGGTAAAAGGCGGAATTGAAAAAGGAAATATTGATGAAAATCCAGGGACGGGGATGTAGCTCAGTGGTAGAGCGTTCGCTTCGCATGTGAAAGGCCCCGGGTTCGATCCCCGGCATCTCCATATTTTTTGGCCGCAGACAAAAGCGGCATCGAGAAATCAAAGTAATCTCGCCTACACAATGCTGCTTTGCCCTGAAAATCATAAAAGCGCAACGAAATATAAGTGCTGTTTGGACAGCGCACTCGGCACAGATGACTTAAAACTTCAAAATCACTCTTCTTAAAAGGCATGTCTCAAATGCACGCTCAAACATTTCAGGCAAAGCCGAATTAATACCACACTCCCTTTCCCCGACAGGGTTTACTTGTGTCACAATTTTATGTGGATTATAACTTATCGTGAGTCAGAACAAATCGAATGTTAAAGTAAATGATTCCAGCCTGAAACAATGCGTTTTATAGAGTAGCGTCGACAGTCGCCACTATTCGCGGTGATTTCGCTGCCTTTTGCAGTCTTAAGTTATTGGCATTCTATTGTCTATCTAACGCCAGTCGACATTCCCAGTGACGTTGTAACGTACAAAAAGGCATGATTGCTGTTATTGTTGCTCTTTATATGTGTTAAGTTACCCCACTATGAGTAAGTCCCAGGTAGTCTAGTGGTTAGGATTCCGCGCTCTCACCGCGGCGGCCGGGGTTCGATTCCCCGTCTGGGAAGATATTTTTGCGCCTTTTCTCCGGATCGATATTGATATTAATAACGGTATATGCTTCAAACAACTGTTATGTGTACGTGGTCAATGAAAGAAACGGTATATGTTTGTCCTATCGTGCATATATATACTATATGATTTCCTTTTACAACCGATACTTTATATATGTCTTTCTTCAGCTCAATATATAACGCGGCCGACTGATTGAGGTTCAGTACATGAAAATGAATTACAAATGTACTTGCTCAACAAATTTCAATCCCAATACATCTGTTAGAGACATAAACATGATAAAGATAGCCATTTCGTTTTTGATGCAAGACTATTTTAGTAATCAGAGTGGCATGTATATACATGGTATGAAAATACACTACTTAAATTTAATGTTCTATCGTTGTGAAGGGGATGTAGCTCAGTGGTAGAGCGTTCGCTTTGCATGTGAAAGGCCCCGGGTTCGATCCCCGGCATCTCCACTCCTAATTTTTTGTCAATGTAATTGAGTCCAATTAAACTATGTCTTTCGTGCACGGTCAAGTGAAAATGCACAGTAAAACATAAGAGAGCATCTCCGACCTCTCTTAGGACACCTACATGAACACTTGTCCTGCGGTAAAAGGCGGAATTGAAAAAGGAAATATTGATGAAAATCCAGGGACGGGGATGTAGCTCAGTGGTAGAGCGTTCGCTTCGCATGTGAAAGGCCCCGGGTTCGATCCCCGGCATCTCCATATTTTTTGGCCGCAGACAAAAGCGGCATCGAGAAATCAAAGTAATCTCGCCTACACAATGCTGCTTTGCCCTGAAAATCATAAAAGCGCAACGAAATATAAGTGCTGTTTGGACAGCGCACTCGGCACAGATGACTTAAAACTTCAAAATCACTCTTCTTAAAAGGCATGTCTCAAATGCACGCTCAAACATTTCAGGCAAAGCCGAATTAATACCACACTCCCTTTCCCCGACAGGGTTTACTTGTGTCACAATTTTATGTGGATTATAACTTATCGTGAGTCAGAACAAATCGAATGTTAAAGTAAATGATTCCAGCCTGAAACAATGCGTTTTATAGAGTAGCGTCGACAGTCGCCACTATTCGCGGTGATTTCGCTGCCTTTTGCAGTCTTAAGTTATTGGCATTCTATTGTCTATCTAACGCCAGTCGACATTCCCAGTGACGTTGTAACGTACAAAAAGGCATGATTGCTGTTATTGTTGCTCTTTATATGTGTTAAGTTACCCCACTATGAGTAAGTCCCAGGTAGTCTAGTGGTTAGGATTCCGCGCTCTCACCGCGGCGGCCGGGGTTCGATTCCCCGTCTGGGAAGATATTTTTGCGCCTTTTCTCCGGATCGATATTGATATTAATAACGGTATATGCTTCAAACAACTGTTATGTGTACGTGGTCAATGAAAGAAACGGTATATGTTTGTCCTATCGTGCATATATATACTATATGATTTCCTTTTACAACCGATACTTTATATATGTCTTTCTTCAGCTCAATATATAACGCGGCCGACTGATTGAGGTTCAGTACATGAAAATGAATTACAAATGTACTTGCTCAACAAATTTCAATCCCAATACATCTGTTAGAGACATAAACATGATAAAGATAGCCATTTCGTTTTTGATGCAAGACTATTTTAGTAATCAGAGTGGCATGTATATACATGGTATGAAAATACACTACTTAAATTTAATGTTCTATCTTTGTGAAGGGGATGTAGCTCAGTGGTAGAGCGTTCGCTTTGCATGTGAAAGGCCCCGGGTTCGATCCCCGGCATCTCCACTCCTAATTTTTTGTCAATGTAATTGAGTCCAATTAAACTATGTCTTTCGTGCACGGTCAAGTGAAAATGCACAGTAAAACATAAGAGAGCATCTCCGACCTCTCTTAGGACACCTACATGAACACTTGTCCTGCGGTAAAAGGCGGAATTGAAAAAGGAAATATTGATGAAAATCCAGGGACGGGGATGTAGCTCAGTGGTAGAGCGTTCGCTTCGCATGTGAAAGGCCCCGGGTTCGATCCCCGGCATCTCCATATTTTTTGGCCGCAGACAAAAGCGGCATCGAGAAATCAAAGTAATCTCGCCTACACAATGCTGCTTTGCCCTGAAAATCATAAAAGCGCAACGAAATATAAGTGCTGTTTGGACAGCGCACTCGGCACAGATGACTTAAAACTTCAAAATCACTCTTCTTAAAAGGCATGTCTCAAATGCACGCTCAAACATTTCAGGCAAAGCCGAATTAATACCACACTCCCTTTCCCCGACAGGGTTTACTTGTGTCACAATTTTATGTGGATTATAACTTATCGTGAGTCAGAACAAATCGAATGTTAAAGTAAATGATTCCAGCCTGAAACAATGCGTTTTATAGAGTAGCGTCGACAGTCGCCACTATTCGCGGTGATTTCGCTGCCTTTTGCAGTCTTAAGTTATTGGCATTCTATTGTCTATCTAACGCCAGTCGACATTCCCAGTGACGTTGTAACGTACAAAAAGGCATGATTGCTGTTATTGTTGCTCTTTATATGTGTTAAGTTACCCCACTATGAGTAAGTCCCAGGTAGTCTAGTGGTTAGGATTCCGCGCTCTCACCGCGGCGGCCGGGGTTCGATTCCCCGTCTGGGAAGATATTTTTGCGCCTTTTCTCCGGATCGATATTGATATTAATAACGGTATATGCTTCAAACAACTGTTATGTGTACGTGGTCAATGAAAGAAACGGTATATGTTTGTCCTATCGTGCATATATATACTATATGATTTCCTTTTACAACCGATACTTTATATATGTCTTTCTTCAGCTCAATATATAACGCGGCCGACTGATTGAGGTTCAGTACATGAAAATGAATTACAAATGTACTTGCTCAACAAATTTCAATCCCAATACATCTGTTAGAGACATAAACATGATAAAGATAGCCATTTCGTTTTTGATGCAAGACTATTTTAGTAATCAGAGTGGCATGTATATACATGGTATGAAAATACACTACTTAAATTTAATGTTCTATCTTTGTGAAGGGGATGTAGCTCAGTGGTAGAGCGTTCGCTTTGCATGTGAAAGGCCCCGGGTTCGATCCCCGGCATCTCCACTCCTAATTTTTTGTCAATGTAATTGAGTCCAATTAAACTATGTCTTTCGTGCACGGTCAAGTGAAAATGCACAGTAAAACATAAGAGAGCATCTCCGACCTCTCTTAGGACACCTACATGAACACTTGTCCTGCGGTAAAAGGCGGAATTGAAAAAGGAAATATTGATGAAAATCCAGGGACGGGGATGTAGCTCAGTGGTAGAGCGTTCGCTTCGCATGTGAAAGGCCCCGGGTTCGATCCCCGGCATCTCCATATTTTTTGGCCGCAGACAAAAGCGGCATCGAGAAATCAAAGTAATCTCGCCTACACAATGCTGCTTTGCCCTGAAAATCATAAAAGCGCAACGAAATATAAGTGCTGTTTGGACAGCGCACTCGGCACAGATGACTTAAAACTTCAAAATCACTCTTCTTAAAAGGCATGTCTCAAATGCACGCTCAAACATTTCAGGCAAAGCCGAATTAATACCACACTCCCTTTCCCCGACAGGGTTTACTTGTGTCACAATTTTATGTGGATTATAACTTATCGTGAGTCAGAACAAATCGAATGTTAAAGTAAATGATTCCAGCCTGAAACAATGCGTTTTATAGAGTAGCGTCGACAGTCGCCACTATTCGCGGTGATTTCGCTGCCTTTTGCAGTCTTAAGTTATTGGCATTCTATTGTCTATCTAACGCCAGTCGACATTCCCAGTGACGTTGTAACGTACAAAAAGGCATGATTGCTGTTATTGTTGCTCTTTATATGTGTTAAGTTACCCCACTATGAGTAAGTCCCAGGTAGTCTAGTGGTTAGGATTCCGCGCTCTCACCGCGGCGGCCGGGGTTCGATTCCCCGTCTGGGAAGATATTTTTGCGCCTTTTCTCCGGATCGATATTGATATTAATAACGGTATATGCTTCAAACAACTGTTATGTGTACGTGGTCAATGAAAGAAACGGTATATGTTTGTCCTATCGTGCATATATATACTATATGATTTCCTTTTACAACCGATACTTTATATATGTCTTTCTTCAGCTCAATATATAACGCGGCCGACTGATTGAGGTTCAGTACATGAAAATGAATTACAAATGTACTTGCTCAACAAATTTCAATCCCAATACATCTGTTAGAGACATAAACATGATAAAGATAGCCATTTCGTTTTTGATGCAAGACTATTTTAGTAATCAGAGTGGCATGTATATACATGGTATGAAAATACACTACTTAAATTTAATGTTCTATCTTTGTGAAGGGGATGTAGCTCAGTGGTAGAGCGTTCGCTTTGCATGTGAAAGGCCCCGGGTTCGATCCCCGGCATCTCCACTCCTAATTTTTTGTCAATGTAATTGAGTCCAATTAAACTATGTCTTTCGTGCACGGTCAAGTGAAAATGCACAGTAAAACATAAGAGAGCATCTCCGACCTCTCTTAGGACACCTACATGAACACTTGTCCTGCGGTAAAAGGCGGAATTGAAAAAGGAAATATTGATGAAAATCCAGGGACGGGGATGTAGCTCAGTGGTAGAGCGTTCGCTTCGCATGTGAAAGGCCCCGGGTTCGATCCCCGGCATCTCCATATTTTTTGGCCGCAGACAAAAGCGGCATCGAGAAATCAAAGTAATCTCGCCTACACAATGCTGCTTTGCCCTGAAAATCATAAAAGCGCAACGAAATATAAGTGCTGTTTGGACAGCGCACTCGGCACAGATGACTTAAAACTTCAAAATCACTCTTCTTAAAAGGCATGTCTCAAATGCACGCTCAAACATTTCAGGCAAAGCCGAATTAATACCACACTCCCTTTCCCCGACAGGGTTTACTTGTGTCACAATTTTATGTGGATTATAACTTATCGTGAGTCAGAACAAATCGAATGTTAAAGTAAATGATTCCAGCCTGAAACAATGCGTTTTATAGAGTAGCGTCGACAGTCGCCACTATTCGCGGTGATTTCGCTGCCTTTTGCAGTCTTAAGTTATTGGCATTCTATTGTCTATCTAACGCCAGTCGACATTCCCAGTGACGTTGTAACGTACAAAAAGGCATGATTGCTGTTATTGTTGCTCTTTATATGTGTTAAGTTACCCCACTATGAGTAAGTCCCAGGTAGTCTAGTGGTTAGGATTCCGCGCTCTCACCGCGGCGGCCGGGGTTCGATTCCCCGTCTGGGAAGATATTTTTGCGCCTTTTCTCCGGATCGATATTGATATTAATAACGGTATATGCTTCAAACAACTGTTATGTGTACGTGGTCAATGAAAGAAACGGTATATGTTTGTCCTATCGTGCATATATATACTATATGATTTCCTTTTACAACCGATACTTTATATATGTCTTTCTTCAGCTCAATATATAACGCGGCCGACTGATTGAGGTTCAGTACATGAAAATGAATTACAAATGTACTTGCTCAACAAATTTCAATCCCAATACATCTGTTAGAGACATAAACATGATAAAGATAGCCATTTCGTTTTTGATGCAAGACTATTTTAGTAATCAGAGTGGCATGTATATACATGGTATGAAAATACACTACTTAAATTTAATGTTCTATCTTTGTGAAGGGGATGTAGCTCAGTGGTAGAGCGTTCGCTTTGCATGTGAAAGGCCCCGGGTTCGATCCCCGGCATCTCCACTCCTAATTTTTTGTCAATGTAATTGAGTCCAATTAAACTATGTCTTTCGTGCACGGTCAAGTGAAAATGCACAGTAAAACATAAGAGAGCATCTCCGACCTCTCTTAGGACACCTACATGAACACTTGTCCTGCGGTAAAAGGCGGAATTGAAAAAGGAAATATTGATGAAAATCCAGGGACGGGGATGTAGCTCAGTGGTAGAGCGTTCGCTTCGCATGTGAAAGGCCCCGGGTTCGATCCCCGGCATCTCCATATTTTTTGGCCGCAGACAAAAGCGGCATCGAGAAATCAAAGTAATCTCGCCTACACAATGCTGCTTTGCCCTGAAAATCATAAAAGCGCAACGAAATATAAGTGCTGTTTGGACAGCGCACTCGGCACAGATGACTTAAAACTTCAAAATCACTCTTCTTAAAAGGCATGTCTCAAATGCACGCTCAAACATTTCAGGCAAAGCCGAATTAATACCACACTCCCTTTCCCCGACAGGGTTTACTTGTGTCACAATTTTATGTGGATTATAACTTATCGTGAGTCAGAACAAATCGAATGTTAAAGTAAATGATTCCAGCCTGAAACAATGCGTTTTATAGAGTAGCGTCGACAGTCGCCACTATTCGCGGTGATTTCGCTGCCTTTTGCAGTCTTAAGTTATTGGCATTCTATTGTCTATCTAACGCCAGTCGACATTCCCAGTGACGTTGTAACGTACAAAAAGGCATGATTGCTGTTATTGTTGCTCTTTATATGTGTTAAGTTACCCCACTATGAGTAAGTCCCAGGTAGTCTAGTGGTTAGGATTCCGCGCTCTCACCGCGGCGGCCGGGGTTCGATTCCCCGTCTGGGAAGATATTTTTGCGCCTTTTCTCCGGATCGATATTGATATTAATAACGGTATATGCTTCAAACAACTGTTATGTGTACGTGGTCAATGAAAGAAACGGTATATGTTTGTCCTATCGTGCATATATATACTATATGATTTCCTTTTACAACCGATACTTTATATATGTCTTTCTTCAGCTCAATATATAACGCGGCCGACTGATTGAGGTTCAGTACATGAAAATGAATTACAAATGTACTTGCTCAACAAATTTCAATCCCAATACATCTGTTAGAGACATAAACATGATAAAGATAGCCATTTCGTTTTTGATGCAAGACTATTTTAGTAATCAGAGTGGCATGTATATACATGGTATGAAAATACACTACTTAAATTTAATGTTCTATCTTTGTGAAGGGGATGTAGCTCAGTGGTAGAGCGTTCGCTTTGCATGTGAAAGGCCCCGGGTTCGATCCCCGGCATCTCCACTCCTAATTTTTTGTCAATGTAATTGAGTCCAATTAAACTATGTCTTTCGTGCACGGTCAAGTGAAAATGCACAGTAAAACATAAGAGAGCATCTCCGACCTCTCTTAGGACACCTACATGAACACTTGTCCTGCGGTAAAAGGCGGAATTGAAAAAGGAAATATTGATGAAAATCCAGGGACGGGGATGTAGCTCAGTGGTAGAGCGTTCGCTTCGCATGTGAAAGGCCCCGGGTTCGATCCCCGGCATCTCCATATTTTTTGGCCGCAGACAAAAGCGGCATCGAGAAATCAAAGTAATCTCGCCTACACAATGCTGCTTTGCCCTGAAAATCATAAAAGCGCAACGAAATATAAGTGCTGTTTGGACAGCGCACTCGGCACAGATGACTTAAAACTTCAAAATCACTCTTCTTAAAAGGCATGTCTCAAATGCACGCTCAAACATTTCAGGCAAAGCCGAATTAATACCACACTCCCTTTCCCCGACAGGGTTTACTTGTGTCACAATTTTATGTGGATTATAACTTATCGTGAGTCAGAACAAATCGAATGTTAAAGTAAATGATTCCAGCCTGAAACAATGCGTTTTATAGAGTAGCGTCGACAGTCGCCACTATTCGCGGTGATTTCGCTGCCTTTTGCAGTCTTAAGTTATTGGCATTCTATTGTCTATCTAACGCCAGTCGACATTCCCAGTGACGTTGTAACGTACAAAAAGGCATGATTGCTGTTATTGTTGCTCTTTATATGTGTTAAGTTACCCCACTATGAGTAAGTCCCAGGTAGTCTAGTGGTTAGGATTCCGCGCTCTCACCGCGGCGGCCGGGGTTCGATTCCCCGTCTGGGAAGATATTTTTGCGCCTTTTCTCCGGATCGATATTGATATTAATAACGGTATATGCTTCAAACAACTGTTATGTGTACGTGGTCAATGAAAGAAACGGTATATGTTTGTCCTATCGTGCATATATATACTATATGATTTCCTTTTACAACCGATACTTTATATATGTCTTTCTTCAGCTCAATATATAACGCGGCCGACTGATTGAGGTTCAGTACATGAAAATGAATTACAAATGTACTTGCTCAACAAATTTCAATCCCAATACATCTGTTAGAGACATAAACATGATAAAGATAGCCATTTCGTTTTTGATGCAAGACTATTTTAGTAATCAGAGTGGCATGTATATACATGGTATGAAAATACACTACTTAAATTTAATGTTCTATCTTTGTGAAGGGGATGTAGCTCAGTGGTAGAGCGTTCGCTTTGCATGTGAAAGGCCCCGGGTTCGATCCCCGGCATCTCCACTCCTAATTTTTTGTCAATGTAATTGAGTCCAATTAAACTATGTCTTTCGTGCACGGTCAAGTGAAAATGCACAGTAAAACATAAGAGAGCATCTCCGACCTCTCTTAGGACACCTACATGAACACTTGTCCTGCGGTAAAAGGCGGAATTGAAAAAGGAAATATTGATGAAAATCCAGGGACGGGGATGTAGCTCAGTGGTAGAGCGTTCGCTTCGCATGTGAAAGGCCCCGGGTTCGATCCCCGGCATCTCCATATTTTTTGGCCGCAGACAAAAGCGGCATCGAGAAATCAAAGTAATCTCGCCTACACAATGCTGCTTTGCCCTGAAAATCATAAAAGCGCAACGAAATATAAGTGCTGTTTGGACAGCGCACTCGGCACAGATGACTTAAAACTTCAAAATCACTCTTCTTAAAAGGCATGTCTCAAATGCACGCTCAAACATTTCAGGCAAAGCCGAATTAATACCACACTCCCTTTCCCCGACAGGGTTTACTTGTGTCACAATTTTATGTGGA
>NW_026963787.1:0-18769 GCF_036588685.1 Mytilus trossulus | reverse complement strand
TAATGGAATGGACTGCTGCGACCCTTTAACCCCTCATTTTAGATAAACCTTATACCTCATTCGAAAGCTTATTACGAGAGGAACAAAAATGTATATAGTCAACATGTTCAGCGATGCATATTAGAGGACTTAAATATCGAAACACGCGTGAAAATTAAGAAATAGCCAATTTTGAATAATGAAATGGATATTTTGAATAATGGAATGGACTGCTGCGACCCTTTAACCCCTCATTTTAGATAAACCTTATACCTCATTCGAAAGCTTATTACGAGAGGAACAAAAATGTATATAGTCAACATGTTCAGCGATGCATATTAGAGGACTTAAATATCGAAACACGCGTGAAAATTAAGAAATAGCCAATTTTGAATAATGAAATGGATATTTTGAATAATGGAATGGACTGCTGCGACCCTTTAACCCCTCATTTTAGATAAACCTTATACCTCATTCGAAAGCTTATTACGAGAGGAACAAAATGTATATAGTCAACATGTTCAGCGATGCATATTAGAGAACTTAAATATCGAAATACGCGTGAAAATTAAGAAATAGTCAATTTTGAATAATGAAATGGATATTTTGAATAATGGAATGGACTGCTGCGACCCTTTAACCCCTCATTTTAGATAAACCTTATACCTCATTCGAAAGCTTATTACGAGAGGAACAAAATGTATATAGTCAACATGTTCAGCGATGCATATTAGAGAACTTAAATATCGAAATACGCGTGAAAATTAAGAAATAGTCAATTTTGAATAATGAAATGGATATTTTGAATAATGGAATGGACTGCTGCGACCCTTTAACCCCTCATTTTAGATAAACCTTATACCTCATTCGAAAGCTTATTACGAGAGGAACAAAATGTATATAGTCAACATGTTCAGCGATGCATATTAGAGAACTTAAATATCGAAATACGCGTGAAAATTAAGAAATAGTCAATTTTGAATAATGAAATGGATATTTTGAATAATGGAATGGACTGCTGCGACCCTTTAACCCCTCATTTTAGATAAACCTTATACCTCATTCGAAAGCTTATTACGAGAGGAACAAAAATGTATATAGTCAACATGTTCAGCGATGCATATTAGAGGACTTAAATATCGAAACACGCGTGAAAATTAAGAAATAGCCAATTTTGAATAATGAAATGGATATTTTGAATAATGGAATGGACTGCTGCGACCCTTTAACCCCTCATTTTAGATAAACCTTATACCTCATTCGAAAGCTTATTACGAGAGGAACAAAATGTATATAGTCAACATGTTCAGCGATGCATATTAGAGAACTTAAATATCGAAATACGCGTGAAAATTAAGAAATAGTCAATTTTGAATAATGAAATGGATATTTTGAATAATGGAATGGACTGCTGCGACCCTTTAACCCCTCATTTTAGATAAACCTTATACCTCATTCGAAAGCTTATTACGAGAGGAACAAAAATGTATATAGTCAACATGTTCAGCGATGCATATTAGAGGACTTAAATATCGAAACACGCGTGAAAATTAAGAAATAGCCAATTTTGAATAATGAAATGGATATTTTGAATAATGGAATGGACTGCTGCGACCCTTTAACCCCTCATTTTAGATAAACCTTATACCTCATTCGAAAGCTTATTACGAGAGGAACAAAATGTATATAGTCAACATGTTCAGCGATGCATATTAGAGAAATTAAATATCGAAATACGTGTGAAAATTAAGAAATAGTCAATTTTGAATAATGAAATGGATATTTTGAATAATGGAATGGACTGCTGCGACCCTTTAACCCCTCATTTTAGATAAACCTTATACCTCATTCGAAAGCTTATTACGAGAGGAACAGAAATGTATATAGTCAACATGTTCAGCGATGCATATTAGAGGACTTAAATATCGAAACACGCGTGAAAATTAAGAAATAGTCAATTTTGAATAATGAAATGGATATTTTGAATAATGGAATGGACTGCTGCGACCCTTTAACCCCTCATTTTAGATAAACCTTATACCTCATTCGAAAGCTTATTACGAGAGGAACAAAAATGTATATAGTCAACATGTTCAGCGATGCATATTAGAGAACTTAAATATCGAAATACGCGTGAAAATTAAGAAATAGTCAATTTTGAATAATGAAATGGATATTTTGAATAATGGAATGGACTGCTGCGACCCTTTAACCCCTCATTTTAGATAAACCTTATACCTCATTCGAAAGCTTATTACGAGACGAACAAAAATGTATATAGTCAACATGTTCAGCGATGCATATTAGAGGACTTAAATATCGAAACACGCGTGAAAATTAAGAAATAGCCAATTTTGAATAATGAAATGGATATTTTGAATAATGGAATGGACTGCTGCGACCCTTTAACCCCTCATTTTAGAAAAACCTTATACCTCATTCGAAAGCTTATTACGAGAGGAACAAAATGTATATAGTCAACATGTTCAGCGATGCATATTAGAGAACTTAAATATCGAAATACGCGTGAAAATTAAGAAATAGTCAATTTTGAATAATGAAATGGATATTTTGAATAATGGAATGGACTGCTGCGACCCTTTAACCCCTCATTTTAGATAAACCTTATACCTCATTCGAAAGCTTATTACGAGAGGAACAAAAATGTATATAGTCAACATGTTCAGCGATGCATATTAGAGGACTTAAATATCGAAACACGCGTGAAAATTAAGAAATAGCCAATTTTGAATAATGAAATGGATATTTTGAATAATGGAATGGACTGCTGCGACCCTTTAACCCCTCATTTTAGATAAACCTTATACCTCATTCGAAAGCTTATTACGAGAGGAACAAAAATGTATATAGTCAACATGTTCAGCGATGCATATTAGAGGACTTAAATATCGAAACACGCGTGAAAATTAAGAAATAGCCAATTTTGAATAATGAAATGGATATTTTGAATAATGGAATGGACTGCTGCGACCCTTTAACCCCTCATTTTAGATAAACCTTATACCTCATTCGAAAGCTTATTACGAGAGGAACAAAAATGTATATAGTCAACATGTTCAGCGATGCATATTAGAGGACTTAAATATCGAAACACGCGTGAAAATTAAGAAATAGCCAATTTTGAATAATGAAATGGATATTTTGAATAATGGAATGGACTGCTGCGACCCTTTAACCCCTCATTTTAGATAAACCTTATACCTCATTCGAAAGCTTATTACGAGAGGAACAAAAATGTATATAGTCAACATGTTCAGCGATGCATATTAGAGAACTTAAATATCGAAATACGCGTGAAAATTAAGAAATAGTCAATTTTGAATAATGAAATGGATATTTTGAATAATGGAATGGACTGCTGCGACCCTTTAACCCCTCATTTTAGATAAACCTTATACCTCATTCGAAAGCTTATTACGAGAGGAACAAAAATGTATATAGTCAACATGTTCAGCGATGCATATTAGAGGACTTAAATATCGAAACACGCGTGAAAATTAAGAAATAGCCAATTTTGAATAATGAAATGGATATTTTGAATAATGGAATGGACTGCTGCGACCCTTTAACCCCTCATTTTAGATAAACCTTATACCTCATTCGAAAGCTTATTACGAGAGGAACAAAAATGTATATAGTCAACATGTTCAGCGATGCATATTAGAGAACTTAAATATCGAAATACGCGTGAAAATTAAGAAATAGCCAATTTTGAATAATGAAATGGATATTTTGAATAATGGAATGGACTGCTGCGACCCTTTAACCCTTCATTTTAGATAAACCTTATACCTCATTCGAAAGCTTATTACGAGAGGAACAAAAATGTATATAGTCAACATGTTCAGCGATGCATATTAGAGGAATTAAATATCGAAACACGCGTGAAAATTAAGAAATAGCCAATTTTGAATAATGAAATGGATATTTTGAATAATGGAATGGACTGCTGCGACCCTTTAACCCCTCATTTTAGATAAACCTTATACCTCATTCGAAAGCTTATCACGAGAGGAACAAAATGTATATAGTCAACATGTTCAGCGATGCATATTAGAGAACTTAAATATCGAAATACGCGTGAAAATTAAGAAATAGTCAATTTTGAATAATGAAATGAATATTTTGAATAATGGAATGGACTGCTGCGACCCTTTAACCCCTCATTTTAGATAAACCTTATACCTCATTCGAAAGCTTATTACGAGAGGAACAAAAATGTATATAGTCAACATGTTCAGCGATGCATATTAGAGGACTTAAATATCGAAACACGCGTGAAAATTAAGAAATAGCCAATTTTGAATAATGAAATGGATATTTTGAATAATAGAATGGACTGCTGCGACCCTTTAACCCCTCATTTTAGATAAACCTTATACCTCATTCGAAAGCTTATTACGAGAGGAACAAAATGTATATAGTCAACATGTTCAGCGATGCATATTAGAGAACTTAAATATCGAAATACGCGTGAAAATTAAGAAATAGTCAATTTTGAATAATGAAATGGATATTTTGAATAATGGAATGGACTGCTGCGACCCTTTAACCCCTCATTTTAGATAAACCTTATACCTCATTCGAAAGCTTATTACGAGAGGAACAAAATGTATATAGTCAACATGTTCAGCGATGCATATTAGAGAACTTAAATATCGAAATACGCGTGAAAATTAAGAAATAGTCAATTTTGAATAATGAAATGGATATTTTGAATAATGGAATGGACTGCTGCGACCCTTTAACCCCTCATTTTAGATAAACCTTATACCTCATTCGAAAGCTTATTACGAGAGGAACAAAAATGTATATAGTCAACATGTTCAGCGATGCATATTAGAGGACTTAAATATCGAAACACGCTTGAAAATTAAGAAATAGCCAATTTTGAATAATGAAATGGATATTTTGAATAATGGAATGGACTGCTGCGACCCTTTAACCCCTCATTTTAGATAAACCTTATACCTCATTCGAAAGCTTATTACGAGGTGAACAAAATGTATAGTCAACATGTTCAGCGATGCATATTAGAGAACTTAAATATCGAAATACGCGTGAAAATTAAGAAATAGTCAATTTTGAATAATGAAATGGATATTTTGAATAATGGAATGGACTGCTGCGACCCTTTAACCCCTCATTTTAGATAAACCTTATACCTCATTCGAAAGCTTATTACGAGAGGAACAAAAATGTATATAGTCAACATGTTCAGCGATGCATATTAGAGGACTTAAATATCGAAACACGCGTGAAAATTAAGAAATAGCCAATTTTGAATAATGAAATGGATATTTTGAATAATGGAATGGACTGCTGCGACCCTTTAACCCCTCATTTTAGATAAACCTTATACCTCATTCGAAAGCTTATTACGAGAGGAACAAAATGTATATAGTCCACATGTTCAGCGATGCATATTAGAGAACTTAAATATCGAAATACGCGTGAAAATTAAGAAATAGTCAATTTTGAATAATGAAATGGATATTTTGAATAATGGAATGGACTGCTGCGACCCTTTAACCCCTCATTTTAGATAAACCTTATACCTCATTCGAAAGCTTATTACGAGAGGAACAAAAATGTATATAGTCAACATGTACAGCGATGCATATTAGAGGACTTAAATATCGAAACACGCGTGAAAATTAAGAAATAGCCAATTTTGAATAATGAAATGGATATTTTGAATAATGGAATGGACTGCTGCGACCCTTTAACCCCTCATTTTAGATAAACCTTGTACCTCATTCGAAAACTTATTACGAGAGGAACAAAAATGTATATAGTCAACATGTTCAGCGATGCATATTAGAGGACTTAAATATCGAAACACGCGTGAAAATTAAGAAATAGCCAATTTTGAATAATGAAATGGATATTTTGAATAATGGAATGGACTGCTGCGACCCTTTAACCCCTCATTTTAGATTAACCTTATACCTCATTCGAAAGCTTATTACGAGAGGAACAAAATGTATATAGTCAACATGTTCAGCGATGCATATTAGAGAACTTAAATATCGAAATACGCGTGAAAATTAAGAAATAGTCAATTTTGAATAATGAAATGGATATTTTGAATAATGGAATGGACTGCTGCGACCCTTTAACCCCTCATTTTAGATAAACCTTATACCTCATTCGAAAGCTTATTACGAGAGGAACAAAAATGTATATAGTCAACATGTTCAGCGATGCATATTAGAGGACTTAAATATCGAAACACGCGTGAAAATTAAGAAATAGCCAATTTTGAATAATGAAATGGATATTTTGAATAATGGAATGGACTGCTGCGACCCTTTAACCCCTCATTTTAGATAAACCTTATACCTCATTCGAAAGCTTATTACGAGAGGAACAAAATGTATATAGTCAACATGTTCAGCGATGCATATTAGAGAACTTAAATATCGAAATACGCGTGAAAATTAAGAAATAGTCAATTTTGAATAATGAAATGGATATTTTGAATAATGGAATGGACTGCTGCGACCCTTTAACCCCTCATTTTAGATAAACCTTATACCTCATTCGAAAGCTTATTACGAGAGGAACAAAAATGTATATAGTCAACATGTTCAGCGATGCATATTAGAGGACTTAAATATCGAAACACGCGTGAAAATTAAGAAATAGCCAATTTTGAATAATGAAATGGATATTTTGAATAATGGAATGGACTGCTGCGACCCTTTAACCCCTCATTTTAGATAAACCTTATACCTCATTCGAAAGCTTATTACGAGGTGAACAAAATGTATAGTCAACATGTTCAGCGATGCATATTAGAGAACTTAAATATCGAAATACGCGTGAAAATTAAGAAATAGTCAATTTTGAATAATGAAATGGATATTTTGAATAATGGAATGGACTGCTGCGACCCTTTAACCCCTCATTTTAGATAAACCTTATACCTCATTCGAAAGCTTATTACGAGAGGAACAAAAATGTATATAGTCAACATGTTCAGCGATGCATATTAGAGGACTTAAATATCGAAACACGCGTGAAAATTAAGAAATAGCCAATTTTGAATAATGAAATGGATATTTTGAATAATGGAATGGACTGCTGCGACCCTTTAACCCCTCATTTTAGATAAACCTTATACCTCATTCGAAAGCTTATTACGAGAGGAACAAAATGTATATAGTCCACATGTTCAGCGATGCATATTAGAGAACTTAAATATCGAAATACGCGTGAAAATTAAGAAATAGTCAATTTTGAATAATGAAATGGATATTTTGAATAATGGAATGGACTGCTGCGACCCTTTAACCCCTCATTTTAGATAAACCTTATACCTCATTCGAAAGCTTATTACGAGAGGAACAAAAATGTATATAGTCAACATGTACAGCGATGCATATTAGAGGACTTAAATATCGAAACACGCGTGAAAATTAAGAAATAGCCAATTTTGAATAATGAAATGGATATTTTGAATAATGGAATGGACTGCTGCGACCCTTTAACCCCTCATTTTAGATAAACCTTGTACCTCATTCGAAAACTTATTACGAGAGGAACAAAAATGTATATAGTCAACATGTTCAGCGATGCATATTAGAGGACTTAAATATCGAAACACGCGTGAAAATTAAGAAATAGCCAATTTTGAATAATGAAATGGATATTTTGAATAATGGAATGGACTGCTGCGACCCTTTAACCCCTCATTTTAGATTAACCTTATACCTCATTCGAAAGCTTATTACGAGAGGAACAAAATGTATATAGTCAACATGTTCAGCGATGCATATTAGAGAACTTAAATATCGAAATACGCGTGAAAATTAAGAAATAGTCAATTTTGAATAATGAAATGGATATTTTGAATAATGGAATGGACTGCTGCGACCCTTTAACCCCTCATTTTAGATAAACCTTATACCTCATTCGAAAGCTTATTACGAGAGGAACAAAAATGTATATAGTCAACATGTTCAGCGATGCATATTAGAGGACTTAAATATCGAAACACGCGTGAAAATTAAGAAATAGCCAATTTTGAATAATGAAATGGATATTTTGAATAATGGAATGGACTGCTGCGACCCTTTAACCCCTCATTTTAGATAAACCTTAGACCTCATTCGAAAGCTTATTACGAGAGGAACAAAATGTATATAGTCAACATGTTCAGCGATGCATATTAGAGAACTTAAATATCGAAATACGCGTGAAAATTAAGAAATAGTCAATTTTGAATAATGAAATGGATATTTTGAATAATGGAATGGACTGCTGCGACCCTTTAACCCCTCATTTTAGATAAACCTTATACCTCATTCGAAAGCTTATTACGAGAGGAACAAAAATGTATATAGTCAACATGTTCAGCGATGCATATTAGAGGACTTAAATATCGAAACACGCGTGAAAATTAAGAAATAGCCAATTTTGAATAATGAAATGGATATTTTGAATAATGGAATGGACTGCTGCGACCCTTTAACCCCTCATTTTAGATAAACCTTATACCTCATTCGAAAGCTTATTACGAGAGGAACAAAATGTATATAGTCAACATGTTCAGCGATGCATATTAGAGAACTTAAATATCGAAATACGCGTGAAAATTAAGAAATAGTCAATTTTGAATAATGAAATGGATATTTTGAATAATGGAATGGACTGCTGCGACCCTTTAACCCCTCATTTTAGATAAACCTTATACCTCATTCGAAAGCTTATTACGAGAGGAACAAAAATGTATATAGTCAACATGTTCAGCGATGCATATTAGAGGACTTAAATATCGAAACACGCGTGAAAATTAAGAAATAGCCAATTTTGAATAATGAAATGGATATTTTGAATAATGGAATGGACTGCTGCGACCCTTTAACCCCTCATTTTAGATAAACCTTATACCTCATTCGAAAGCTTATTACGAGAGGAACAAAATGTATATAGTCAACATGTTCAGCGATGCATATTAGAGAACTTAAATATCGAAATACGCGTGAAAATTAAGAAATAGTCAATTTTGAATAATGAAATGGATATTTTGAATAATGGAATGGACTGCTGCGACCCTTTAACCCCTCATTTTAGATAAACCTTATACCTCATTCGAAAGCTTATTACGAGAGGAACAAAAATGTATATAGTCAACATGTTCAGCGATGCATATTAGAGGACTTAAATATCGAAACACGCGTGAAAATTAAGAAATAGCCAATTTTGAATAATGAAATGGATATTTTGAATAATGGAATGGACTGCTGCGACCCTTTAACCCCTCATTTTAGATAAACCTTATACCTCATTCGAAAGCTTATTACGAGAGGAACAAAATGTATATAGTCAACATGTTCAGCGATGCATATTAGAGAACTTAAATATCGAAATACGCGTGAAAATTAAGAAATAGTCAATTTTGAATAATGAAATGGATATTTTGAATAATGGAATGGACTGCTGCGACCCTTTAACCCCTCATTTTAGATAAACCTTATACCTCATTCGAAAGCTTATTACGAGAGGAACAAAAATGTATATAGTCAACATGTTCAGCGATGCATATTAGAGGACTTAAATATCGAAACACGCGTGAAAATTAAGAAATAGCCAATTTTGAATAATGAAATGGATATTTTGAATAATGGAATGGACTGCTGCGACCCTTTAACCCCTCATTTTAGACAAACCTTATACCTCATTCGAAAGCTTATTACGAGAGGAACAAAATGTATATAGTCAACATGTTCAGCGATGCATATTAGAGAACTTAAATATCGAAATACGCGTGAAAATTAAGAAATAATCAATTTTGAATAATGAAATGGATATTTTGAATAATGGAATGGACTGCTGCGACCCTTTAACCCCTCATTTTAGATAAACCTTATACCTCATTCGAAAGCTTATTACGAGAGGAACAAAAATGTATATAGTCAACATGTTCAGCGATGCATATTAGAGGACTTAAATATCGAAACACGCGTGAAAATTAAGAAATAGCCAATTTTGAATAATGAAATGGATATTTTGAATAATGGAATGGACTGCTGCGACCCTTTAACCCCTCATTTTAGATAAACCTTATACCTCATTCGAAAGCTTATTACGAGAGGAACAAAATGTATATAGTCAGCATGTTCAGCGATGCATATTAGAGAACTTAAATATCGAAATACGCGTGAAAATTAAGAAATAGTCAATTTTGAATAATGAAATGGATATTTTGAATAATGGAATGGACTGCTGCGACCCTTTAACCCCTAATTTTAGATAAACCTTATACCTCATTCGAAAGCTTATTACGAGAGGAACAAAAATGTATATAGTCAACATGTTCAGCGATGCATATTAGAGGACTTAAATATCGAAACACGCGTGAAAATTAAGAAATAGCCAATTTTGAATAATGAAATGGATATTTTGAATAATGGAATGGACTGCTGCGACCCTTTAACCCCTCATTTTAGACAAACCTTATACCTCATTCGAAAGCTTATTACGAGAGGAACAAAATGTATATAGTCAACATGTTCAGCGATGCATATTAGAGAACTTAAATATCGAATTACGCGTGAAAATTAAGAAATAGTCAATTTTGAATAATGAAATGGATATTTTGAATAATGGAATGGACTGCTGCGACCCTTTAACCCCTCATTTTAGATAACCCTTATACCTCATTCGAAAGCTTATTACGAGAGGAACAAAAATGTATATAGTCAACATGTTCAGCGATGCATATTAGAGGACTTAAATATCGAAACACGCGTGAAAATTAAGAAATAGCCAATTTTGAATAATGAAATGGATATTTTGAATAATGGAATGGACTGCTGCGACCCTTTAACCCTTCATTTTAGATAAACCTTATACCTCATTCGAAAGCTTATTACGAGAGGAACAAAAATGTATATAGTCAACATGTTCAGCGATGCATATTAGAGGAATTAAATATCGAAACACGCGTGAAAATTAAGAAATAGCCAATTTTGAATAATGAAATGGATATTTTGAATAATGGAATGGACTGCTGCGACCCTTTAACCCCTCATTTTAGATAAACCTTATACCTCATTCGAAAGCTTATCACGAGAGGAACAAAATGTATATAGTCAACATGTTCAGCGATGCATATTAGAGAACTTAAATATCGAAATACGCGTGAAAATTAAGAAATAGTCAATTTTGAATAATGAAATGAATATTTTGAATAATGGAATGGACTGCTGCGACCCTTTAACCCCTCATTTTAGATAAACCTTATACCTCATTCGAAAGCTTATTACGAGAGGAACAAAAATGTATATAGTCAACATGTTCAGCGATGCATATTAGAGGACTTAAATATCGAAACACGCGTGAAAATTAAGAAATAGCCAATTTTGAATAATGAAATGGATATTTTGAATAATGGAATGGACTGCTGCGACCCTTTAACCCCTCATTTTAGATAAACCTTATACCTCATTCGAAAGCTTATTACGAGAGGAACAAAATGTATATAGTCAACATGTTCAGCGATGCATATTAGAGAACTTAAATATCGAAATACGCGTGAAAATTAAGAAATAGTCAATTTTGAATAATGAAATGGATATTTTGAATAATGGAATGGACTGCTGCGACCCTTTAACCCCTCATTTTAGATAAACCTTATACCTCATTCGAGAGCTTATTACGAGAGGAACAAAAATGTATATAGTCAACATGTTCAGCGATGCATATTAGAGGACTTAAATATCGAAACACGCGTGAAAATTAAGAAATAGCCAATTTTGAATAATGAAATGGATATTTTGAATAATGGAATGGACTGCTGCGACCCTTTAACCCCTCATTTTAGATAAACCTTATACCTCATTCGAAAGCTTATTACGAGAGGAACAAAATGTATATAGTCAACATGTTCAGCGATGCATATTAGAGAACTTAAATATCGAAATACGCGTGAAAATTAAGAAATAGTCAATTTTGAATAATGAAATGGATATTTTGAATAATGGAATGGACTGCTGCGACCCTTTAACCCCTCATTTTAGATAAACCTTATACCTCATTCGAAAGCTTATTACGAGAGGAACAAAAATGTATATAGTCAACATGTTCAGCGATGCATATTAGAGGACTTAAATATCGAAACACGCGTGAAAATTAAGAAATAGCCAATTTTGAATAATGAAATGGATATTTTGAATAATGGAATGGACTGCTGCGACCCTTTAACCCCTCATTTTAGATAAACCTTATACCTCATTCGAAAGCTTATTACGAGAGGAACAAAATGTATATAGTCAACATGTTCAGCGATGCATATTAGAGAACTTAAATACCGAAATACGCGTGAAAATTAAGAAATAGTCAATTTTGAATAATGAAATGAATATTTTGAATAATGGAATGGACTGCTGCGACCCTTTAACCCCTCATTTTAGATAAACCTTATACCTCATTCGAAAGCTTATTACGAGAGGAACAAAAATGTATATAGTCAACATGTTCAGCGATGCATATTAGAGGACTTAAATATCGAAACACGCGTGAAAATTAAGAAATAACCAATTTTGAATAATGAAATGGATATTTTGAATAATGGAATGGACTGCTGCGACCCTTTAACCCCTCATTTTAGATAAACCTTATACCTCATTCGAAAGCTTATTACGAGAGGAACAAAATGTATATAGTCAACATGTTCAGCGATGCATATTAGAGAACTTAAATATCGAAATACGCGTGAAAATTAAGAAATAGTCAATTTTGAATAATGAAATGGATATTTTGAATAATGGAATGGACTGCTGCGACCCTTTAACCCCTCATTTTAGATAAACCTTATACCTCATTCGAAAGCTTATTACGAGAGGAACAAAAATGTATATAGTCAACATGTTCAGCGATGCATATTAGAGAACTTAAATATCGAAATACGCGTGAAAATTAAGAAATAGTCAATTTTGAATAATGAAATGGATATTTTGAATAATGGAATGGACTGCTGCGACCCTTTAACCCCTCATTTTAGATAAACCTTATACCTCATTCGAAAGCTTATTACGAGAGGAACAGAAATGTATATAGTCAACATGTTCAGCGATGCATATTAGAGGACTTAAATATCGAAACACGCGTGAAAATTAAGAAATAGTCAATTTTGAATAATGAAATGGATATTTTGAATAATGGAATGGACTGCTGCGACCCTTTAACCCCTCATTTTAGATAAACCTTATACCTCATTCGAAAGCTTATTACGAGAGGAACAAAAATGTATATAGTCAACATGTTCAGCGATGCATATTAGAGAACTTAAATATCGAAATACGCGTGAAAATTAAGAAATAGTCAATTTTGAATAATGAAATGGATATTTTGAATAATGGAATGGACTGCTGCGACCCTTTAACCCCTCATTTTAGATAAACCTTATACCTCATTCGAAAGCTTATTACGAGAGGAACAAAAATGTATATAGTCAACATGTTCAGCGATGCATATTAGAGGACTTAAATATCGAAACACGCGTGAAAATTAAGAAATAGCCAATTTTGAATAATGAAATGGATATTTTGAATAATGGAATGGACTGCTGCGACCCTTTAACCCCTCATTTTAGAAAAACCTTATACCTCATTCGAAAGCTTATTACGAGAGGAACAAAATGTATATAGTCAACATGTTCAGCGATGCATATTAGAGAACTTAAATATCGAAATACGCGTGAAAATTAAGAAATAGTCAATTTTGAATAATGAAATGGATATTTTGAATAATGGAATGGACTGCTGCGACCCTTTAACCCCTCATTTTAGATAAACCTTATACCTCATTCGAAAGCTTATTACGAGAGGAACAAAAATGTATATAGTCAACATGTTCAGCGATGCATATTAGAGGACTTAAATATCGAAACACGCGTGAAAATTAAGAAATAGCCAATTTTGAATAATGAAATGGATATTTTGAATAATGGAATGGACTGCTGCGACCCTTTAACCCCTCATTTTAGATAAACCTTATACCTCATTCGAAAGCTTATTACGAGAGGAACAAAAATGTATATAGTCAACATGTTCAGCGATGCATATTAGAGGACTTAAATATCGAAACACGCGTGAAAATTAAGAAATAGCCAATTTTGAATAATGAAATGGATATTTTGAATAATGGAATGGACTGCTGCGACCCTTTAACCCCTCATTTTAGATAAACCTTATACCTCATTCGAAAGCTTATTACGAGAGGAACAAAAATGTATATAGTCAACATGTTCAGCGATGCATATTAGAGGACTTAAATATCGAAACACGCGTGAAAATTAAGAAATAGCCAATTTTGAATAATGAAATGGATATTTTGAATAATGGAATGGACTGCTGCGACCCTTTAACCCCTCATTTTAGATAAACCTTATACCTCATTCGAAAGCTTATTACGAGAGGAACAAAATGTATATAGTCAACATGTTCAGCGATGCATATTAGAGAACTTAAATATCGAAATACGCGTGAAAATTAAGAAATAGTCAATTTTGAATAATGAAATGGATATTTTGAATAATGGAATGGACTGCTGCGACCCTTTAACCCCTCATTTTAGATAAACCTTATACCTCATTCGAAAGCTTATTACGAGAGGAACAAAAATGTATATAGTCAACATGTTCAGCGATGCATATTAGAGGACTTAAATATCGAAACACGCGTGAAAATTAAGAAATAGCCAATTTTGAATAATGCAATGGATATTTTGAATAATGGAATGGACTGCTGCGACCCTTTAACCCCTCATTTTAGATAAACCTTATACCTCATTCGAAAGCTTATTACGAGAGGAACAAAAATGTATATAGTCAACATGTTCAGCGATGCATATTAGAGAACTTAAATATCGAAATACGCGTGAAAATTAAGAAATAGCCAATTTTGAATAATGAAATGGATATTTTGAATAATGGAATGGACTGCTGCGACCCTTTAACCCCTCATTTTAGATAAACCTTATACCTCATTCGGAAGCTTATTACGAGAGGAACAAAAATGTATATAGTCAACATGTTCAGCGATGCATATTAGAGGACTTAAATATCGAAACACGCGTGAAAATTAAGAAATAGCCAATTTTGAATAATGAAATGGATATTTTGAATAATAGAATGGACTGCTGCGACCCTTTAACCCCTCATTTTAGATAAACCTTATACCTCATTCGAAAGCTTATTACGAGAGGAACAAAATGTATATAGTCAACATGTTCAGCGATGCATATTAGAGAACTTAAATATCGAAATACGCGTGAAAATTAAGAAATAGTCAATTTTGAATAATGAAATGGATATTTTGAATAATGGAATGGACTGCTGCGACCCTTTAACCCCTCATTTTAGATAAACCTTATACCTCATTCGAAAGCTTATTACGAGAGGAACAAAATGTATATAGTCAACATGTTCAGCGATGCATATTAGAGAACTTAAATATCGAAATACGCGTGAAAATTAAGAAATAGTCAATTTTGAATAATGAAATGGATATTTTGAATAATGGAATGGACTGCTGCGACCCTTTAACCCCTCATTTTAGATAAACCTTATACCTCATTCGAAAGCTTATTACGAGAGGAACAAAAATGTATATAGTCAACATGTTCAGCGATGCATATTAGAGGACTTAAATATCGAAACACGCGTGAAAATTAAGAAATAGCCAATTTTGAATAATGAAATGGATATTTTGAATAATGGAATGGACTGCTGCGACCCTTTAACCCCTCATTTTAGATAAACCTTATACCTCATTCGAAAGCTTATTACGAGGTGAACAAAATGTATAGTCAACATGTTCAGCGATGCATATTAGAGAACTTAAATATCGAAATACGCGTGAAAATTAAGAAATAGTCAATTTTGAATAATGAAATGGATATTTTGAATAATGGAATGGACTGCTGCGACCCTTTAACCCCTCATTTTAGATAAACCTTATACCTCATTCGAAAGCTTATTACGAGAGGAACAAAAATGTATATAGTCAACATGTTCAGCGATGCATATTAGAGGACTTAAATATCGAAACACGCGTGAAAATTAAGAAATAGCCAATTTTGAATAATGAAATGGATATTTTGAATAATGGAATGGACTGCTGTGACCCTTTAACCCCTCATTTTAGATAAACCTTATACCTCATTCGAAAGCTTATTACGAGAGGAACAAAATGTATATAGTCAACATGTTCAGCGATGCATATTAGAGAACTTAAATATCGAAATACGCGTGAAAATTAAGAAATAGTCAATTTTGAATAATGAAATGGATATTTTGAATAATGGAATGGACTGCTGCGACCCTTTAACCCCTCATTTTAGATAAACCTTATACCTCATTCGCAAGCTTATTACGAGAGGAACAAAAATGTATATAGTCAACATGTTCAGCGATGCATATTAGAGGACTTAAATATCGAAACACGCGTGAAAATTAAGAAATAGCCAATTTTGAATAATGAAATGGATATTTTGAATAATGGAATGGACTGCTGCGACCCTTTAACCCCTCATTTTAGATAAACCTTATACCTCATTCGAAAGCTTATTACGAGAGGAACAAAATGTATATAGTCCACATGTTCAGCGATGCATATTAGAGAACTTAAATATCGAAATACGCGTGAAAATTAAGAAATAGTCAATTTTGAATAATGAAATGGATATTTTGAATAATGGAATGGACTGCTGCGACCCTTTAACCCCTCATTTTAGATAAACCTTATACCTCATTCGAAAGCTTATTACGAGAGGAACAAAAATGTATATAGTCAACATGTACAGCGATGCATATTAGAGGACTTAAATATCGAAACACGCGTGAAAATTAAGAAATAGCCAATTTTGAATAATGAAATGGATATTTTGAATAATGGAATGGACTGCTGCGACCCTTTAAACCCCTCATTTTAGATAAACCTTGTACCTCATTCGAAAACTTATTACGAGAGGAACAAAAATGTATATAGTCAACATGTTCAGCGATGCATATTAGAGGACTTAAATATCGAAACACGCGTGAAAATTAAGAAATAGCCAATTTTGAATAATGAAATGGATATTTTGAATAATGGAATGGACTGCTGCGACCCTTTAACCCCTCATTTTAGATTAACCTTATACCTCATTCGAAAGCTTATTACGAGAGGAACAAAATGTATATAGTCAACATGTTCAGCGATGCATATTAGAGAACTTAAATATCGAAATACGCGTGAAAATTAAGAAATAGTCAATTTTGAATAATGAAATGGATATTTTGAATAATGGAATGGACTGCTGCGACCCTTTAACCCCTCATTTTAGATAAACCTTATACCTCATTCGAAAGCTTATTACGAGAGGACAAAAATGTATATAGTCAACATGTTCAGCGATGCATATTAGAGGACTTAAAATATCGAAACACGCGTGAAAATTAAGAAATAGCCAATTTTGAATAATGAAATGGATATTTTGAATAATGGAATGGACTGCTGCGACCCTTTAACCCCTCATTTTTGATAAATCTTAGACCTCATTCGAAAGCTTATTACGAGAGGAACAAAATGTATATAGTCAACATGTTCAGCGATGCATATTAGAGAACTTAAATATCGAAATACGCGTGAAAATTAAGAAATAGTCAATTTTGAATAATGAAATGGATATTTTGAATAATGGAATGGACTGCTGCGACCCTTTAACCCCTCATTTTAGATAAACCTTATACCTCATTCGAAAGCTTATTACGAGAGGAACAAAAATGTATATAGTCAACATGTTCAGCGATGCATATTAGAGGACTTAAATATCGAAACACGCGTGAAAATTAAGAAATAGCCAATTTTGAATAATGAAATGGATATTTTGAATAATGGAATGGACTGCTGCGACCCTTTAACCCCTCATTTTAGATAAACCTTATACCTCATTCGAAAGCTTATTACGAGAGGAACAAAATGTATATAGTCAACATGTTCAGCGATGCATATTAGAGAACTTAAATATCGAAATACGCGTGAAAATTAAGAAATAGTCAATTTTGAATAATGAAATGGATATTTTGAATAATGGAATGGACTGCTGCGACCCTTTAACCCCTCATTTTAGATAAACCTTATACCTCATTCGAAAGCTTATTACGAGAGGAACAAAAATGTATATAGTCAACATGTTCAGCGATGCATATTAGAGGACTTAAATATCGAAACACGCGTGAAAATTAAGAAATAGCCCAATTTTGAATAATGAAATGGATATTTTGAATAATGGAATGGACTGCTGCGACCCTTTAACCCCTCATTTT
The DNA here is from genome assembly GCF_036588685.1 of Mytilus trossulus. NCBI lineage: Eukaryota > Metazoa > Mollusca > Bivalvia > Mytilida > Mytilidae > Mytilus > Mytilus trossulus. The sequence goes on along the minus strand of NW_026963787.1, from coordinate 450 downwards.
AGATAAACCTTATACCTCATTCGAAAGCTTATTACGAGAGGAACAAAATGTATATAGTCAACATGTTCAGCGATGCATATTAGAGAACTTAAATATCGAAATACGCGTGAAAATTAAGAAATAGTCAATTTTGAATAATGAAATGGATATTTTGAATAATGGAATGGACTGCTGCGACCCTTTAACCCCTCATTTTAGATAAACCTTATACCTCATTCGAAAGCTTATTACGAGAGGAACAAAAATGTATATAGTCAACATGTTCAGCGATGCATATTAGAGGACTTAAATATCGAAACACGCGTGAAAATTAAGAAATAGCCATTTTGAATAATGAAATGGATATTTTGAATAATGGAATGGACTGCTGCGACCCTTTAACCCTCTCATTTTAGATAAACCTTATACCTCATTCGAAAGCTTATTACGAGAGGAACAAAATGTATATAG
>NW_026963786.1:0-18105 GCF_036588685.1 Mytilus trossulus | reverse complement strand
TGCCCTAATATATCATTTATTATGTACTTAAAGCAATAGAGTACTCATTTGATTTATCAGACTTAGCATAATTATTCAAAAGTGAAATTTATATCAGCCTGGGCCTAAAAATTGAGGTTTTTCAATGAAAGGGGCCTTACATGAAGATGTAATATTTTCCAGCAATTTTAAATTTGTGAAGCTTTTTGGTTATAAATAATCCTTACATATGTATTGAATGTACTTTAAATGGAAAGAAAAGTCACAAAATAACATATCATATTAGTTTAAAAGGGTCTTAAGCCAAGTAAGACTGGAAAAAAAATAAGGGTCAATTTAGGCCGTGCCACATATTTACATTTAAAAATGCATATTGAGGCTATAAGAAATATAAAATTGTGTCTTTTTTATCATTTCTGATACTCATGTGACATGATACAACAAATCTGAGCACAAAAAGGCTCTTGCAATTAACTTTTCTTACAGAGAGTATGGTCTGATACAAAGATTTTTGCCTTTTAAATGAATACTTGATGCAATTTTAGTCTCAACAGGCTTATATTTAAACCACTTGCTATTCTACAGAAGAAAAAAAAGATATTATGTGAGATGGAACAGGTACAATAGACATTGTAAAGTGCTTTGGATACAAATTTAGTGAGGTCTTAATTGTGGACTTCAAATTTTATGTACCAAGAACCCCACTTTTGACTTCATCCAAACAGGGCGTTAGACAAGGGTCATTTATACAACACATTTTGTACATATTGTCTGAGTTAAATCTTCTTTTCTGTAGATTCTGAGTTCAAAAACAAGTAAAAGAACTTGATAAAGGCATAGAAACACAAGTATTGACACATGAAAACCTGTCAGATAGAAAGTCAGGATGCCATGTATGCATCAATATTGAAAAAGCCTTAAAATGCCTATTTTGACCATAAAATGCCAAATTGGTCATTTTTGCAGATATTCTATAAAATAAAAGTTTAAATCCTTTAGTTTCATGCTATTTGACAAATTGACACCACCAAATCATTTAGGGAAGTTGCCAAATTACAGATTCTATTTTTACAGACTTCACCTCTTAGGTCCGAGAACACAATTAATTCGTAGTGCATTTCTTTTAGAACATAAATGAAAATTAAAAAAATCCACCTGCGCTTTCTCAATGAAATTTTTACAGTGTGTTGTACTACTTTTGGGACAAATTATATCAAAATTATAGAAAACTTCATCGCCTCAAACTCAAAATATTGACAATTTTGTGTTTAGGGTGTCTTGAAATCTTTTGACAGCTTCCGAAGTGCTAATTTTTAACCTTATTCAGCTGGACCGAACCACTACTTTCCTGTAAAATTCTGGACCCAAATTTTTTACAGTGTAATTTCATCCCCCTACTTACAATTTGAGGCATTAAACATGGAGAAATAAATTTGGAAGGGGTATAAAAATTATTGGCAAGTAACCCACTGTTAACACTAGGGACTATATTCGTGAACAACGAAAATCAAGGGACGACAATTGTGGTCTCGGACCTAATAGGATAGAAAGAGTTGACAAATCTTAAAAAAACTTGGTATGACCAAAGCTTAATTAATTATAACACTGCTTGCAAAGTTTCATAACAATAGGATATATATTATAGACAATATATTAAATTCAATACTCATCTTTGCGTGTTAAATTTTGACGTTAAAATTGAATATTTCAACTATCAACATTATGGGCTTTGAAAATTAAATATTGCAAAAAAATACATTTAAATGCCCTAATATATCATTTATTATGTACTTAAAGCAATAGAGTACTCATTTGATTTATCAGACTTAGCATAATTATTCAAAAGTGAAATTTATATCAGCCTGGGCCTAAAAATTGAGGTTTTTCAATGAAAGGGGCCTTACATGAAGATGTAATATTTTCCAGCAATTTTAAATTTGTGAAGCTTTTTGGTTATAAATAATCCTTACATATGTATTGAATGTACTTTAAATGGAAAGAAAAGTCACAAATAACATATCATATTAGTTTAAAAGGGTCTTAAGCCAAGTAAGACTGGAAAAAAATAAGGGTCAATTTAGGCCGTGCCACATATTTACATTTAAAAATGCATATTGAGGCTATAAGAAATATAAAATTGTGTCTTTTTTATCATTTCTATACTCATGTGACATGATACAACAAATCTGAGCACAAAAAGGCTCTTGCAATTAACTTTTCTTACAGAGAGTATGGTCTGATACAAAGATTTTTGCCTTTTAAATGAAATACTTGAATGCAATTTTAGTCTCAACAGGCTTATATTTAAACCACTTGCTATTCTACAGAAGAAAAAAAAGATATTATGTGAGATGGAACAGGTACAATAGACATTGTAAAGTGCTTTGGATACAAATTTAGTGAGGTCTTAATTGTGGACTTCAAATTTTATGTACCAAGAACCCCACTTTTGACTTCATCCAAACAGGGCGTTAGACAAGGGTCATTTATACAACACATTTTGTACATATTGTCTGAGTTAAATCTTCTTTTCTGTAGATTCTGAGTTCATAAACAAGTAAAAGAACTTGATAAAGGCATAGAACACAAGTATTGACACATGAAAACCTGTCAGATAGAAAGTCAGGATGCCATGTATGCATCAATATTGAAAAAGCCTTAAAATGCCTATTTTGACCATAAAATGCCAAAATTGGTCATTTTTGCAGATGATTCTATAAAATAAAGTTTAAATCCTTTAGTTTCATGCTATTTGACAAATTGACACCACCAAATCATTTAGGGAAGTTGCCAAATTACAGATTCTATTTTTACAGACTTCACCTCTTAGGTCCGAAACACAATTAATTCGTAGTGCATTTCTTTTAGAACATAAATGAAAATTAAAAAAATCCCACCTGCGCTTCTCAATGAAATTTTTACAGTGTGTTGTACTACTTTTGGACAAATTATATCAAAATTATAGAAAACTTCATCGCCTCAAACTCAAATATTGACAATTTTTGTGTTTAGGGTGTCTTGAAATCTTTTGACAGCTTCCGAAGTGCTAATTTTTAACCTTATTCAGCTGGGACCGAACCACTACTTTCCTGTAAAATTCTGGACCCAAATTTTTTTACAGTGTAATTTCATCCCCTACTTACAATTTGAGGCATTAAACATGGAGAAATAAATTTGGAAGGGGTATAAAAATTATTGGCAAGTAACCCACTGTTAACACTAGGACTATATTCGTGAACAACGAAAATCAAGGGGACGACAATTGTGGTCTCGGACCTAATAGGATAGAAAGAGTTGACAAATCTTAAAAAAACTTGGTATGACCCAAAGCTTAATTAATTATAACACTGCTTGCAAAGTTTCATAACAATAGGATATATATTATAGACAATATATTAAATTCAATACTCATCTTTGCGTGTTAAATTTTGACGTTAAAATTGAATAATTTCAACTATCAACATTATGGGCTTTGAAAATTAAAATATTGCAAAAAAATACATTTTAAATGCCCTAATATATCATTTATTATGTACTTAAAGCAATAGAGTACTCATTTGATTTATCAGACTTAGCATAATTATTCAAAAGTGAAATTTATATCAGCCTGGGCCTAAAAATTGAGGTTTTTCAATGAAAGGGGCCTTACATGAAGATGTAATATTTTCCAGCAATTTTAAATTTGTGAAGCTTTTTGGTTATAAATAATCCTTACATATGTATTGAATGTACTTTAAATGGAAAGAAAAGTCACAAATAACATATCATATTAGTTTAAAAGGGTCTTAAGCCAAGTAAGACTGGAAAAAAATAAGGGTCAATTTAGGCCGTGCCACATATTTACATTTAAAAATGCATATTGAGGCTATAAGAAATATAAAATTGTGTCTTTTTTATCATTTCTATACTCATGTGACATGATACAACAAATCTGAGCACAAAAAGGCTCTTGCAATTAACTTTTCTTACAGAGAGTATGGTCTGATACAAAGATTTTTGCCTTTTAAATGAAATACTTGAATGCAATTTTAGTCTCAACAGGCTTATATTTAAACCACTTGCTATTCTACAGAAGAAAAAAAAGATATTATGTGAGATGGAACAGGTACAATAGACATTGTAAAGTGCTTTGGATACAAATTTAGTGAGGTCTTAATTGTGGACTTCAAATTTTATGTACCAAGAACCCCACTTTTGACTTCATCCAAACAGGGCGTTAGACAAGGGTCATTTATACAACACATTTTGTACATATTGTCTGAGTTAAATCTTCTTTTCTGTAGATTCTGAGTTCATAAACAAGTAAAAGAACTTGATAAAGGCATAGAAACACAAGTATTGACACATGAAAACCTGTCAGATAGAAAGTCAGGATGCCATGTATGCATCAATATTGAAAAAGCCTTAAAATGCCTATTTTGACCATAAAATGCCAAAATTGGTCATTTTTGCAGATATTCTATAAAATAAAAGTTTAAATCCTTTAGTTTCATGCTATTTGACAAATTGACACCACCAAATCATTTAGGGAAGTTGCCAAATTACAGATTCTATTTTTACAGACTTCACCTCTTAGGTCCGAGAACACAATTAATTCGTAGTGCATTTCTTTTAGAACATAAATGAAAATTAAAAAAATCCCACCTGCGCTTTCTCAATGAAATTTTTACAGTGTGTTGTACTACTTTTGGGACAAATTATATCAAAATTATAGAAAACTTCATCGCCTCAAACTCAAAATATTGACAATTTTGTGTTTAGGGTGTCTTGAAATCTTTTGACAGCTTCCGAAGTGCTAATTTTTAACCTTATTCAGCTGGACCGAACCACTACTTTCCTGTAAAATTCTGGACCCAAATTTTTTTACAGTGTAATTTCATCCCCCTACTTACAATTTGAGGCATTAAACATGGAGAAATAAATTTGGAAGGGGTATAAAAATTATTGGCAAGTAACCCACTGTTAACACTAGGGACTATATTCGTGAACAACGAAAATCAAGGGACGACAATTGTGGTCTCGGACCTAATAGGATAGAAAGAGTTGACAAATCTTAAAAAAACTTGGTATGACCAAAGCTTAATTAATTATAACACTGCTTGCAAAGTTTCATAACAATAGGATATATATTATAGACAATATATTAAATTCAATACTCATCTTTGCGTGTTAAATTTTGACGTTAAAATTGAATAATTTCAACTATCAACATTATGGGCTTTGAAAATTAAAATATTGCAAAAAAAATACATTTTAAATGCCTCTAATATATCATTTATTATGTACTTAAAGCAATAGAGTACTCATTTGATTTATCAGACTTAGCATAATTATTCAAAAGTGAAATTTATATCAGCCTGGGCCTAAAAATTGAGGTTTTTCAATGAAAGGGGCCTTACATGAAGATGTAATATTTTCCAGCAATTTTAAATTTGTGAAGCTTTTTGGTTATAAATAATCCTTACATATGTATTGAATGTACTTTAAATGGAAAGAAAAGTCACAAATAACATATCATATTAGTTTAAAAGGGTCTTAAGCCAAGTAAGACTGGAAAAAAATAAGGGTCAATTTAGGCCGTGCCACATATTTACATTTAAAAATGCATATTGAGGCTATAAGAAATATAAAATTGTGTCTTTTTTATCATTTCTATACTCATGTGACATGATACAACAAATCTGAGCACAAAAAGGCTCTTGCAATTAACTTTTCTTACAGAGAGTATGGTCTGATACAAAGATTTTTGCCTTTTAAATGAAATACTTGAATGCAATTTTAGTCTCAACAGGCTTATATTTAAACCACTTGCTATTCTACAGAAGAAAAAAAAGATATTATGTGAGATGGAACAGGTACAATAGACATTGTAAAGTGCTTTGGATACAAATTTAGTGAGGTCTTAATTGTGGACTTCAAATTTTATGTACCAAGAACCCCACTTTTGACTTCATCCAAACAGGGCGTTAGACAAGGGTCATTTATACAACACATTTTGTACATATTGTCTGAGTTAAATCTTCTTTTCTGTAGATTCTGAGTTCATAAACAAGTAAAAGAACTTGATAAAGGCATAGAAACACAAGTATTGACACATGAAAACCTGTCAGATAGAAAGTCAGGATGCCATGTATGCATCAATATTGAAAAAGCCTTAAAATGCCTATTTTGACCATAAAATGCCAAAATTGGTCATTTTTGCAGATATTCTATAAATAAAAGTTTAAATCCTTTAGTTTCATGCTATTTGACAAATTGACACCACCAAATCATTTAGGGAAGTTGCCAAATTACAGATTCTATTTTTACAGACTTCACCTCTTAGGTCCGAGAACACAATTAATTCGTAGTGCATTTCTTTTTAGAACATAAATGAAAATTAAAAAAATCCACCTGCGCTTTCTCAATGAAATTTTTACAGTGTGTTGTACTACTTTTGGGACAAATTATATCAAAATTATAGAAACTTCATCGCCTCAACTCATAATATTGACAATTTTGTGTTTAGGGTGTCTTGAAATCTTTTGACAGCTTCCGAAGTGCTAATTTTTAACCTTATTCAGCTGGACCGAACCACTACTTTCCTGTAAAATTCTGGACCCAAATTTTTTTACAGTGTAATTTCATCCCCCTACTTACAATTTGAGGCATTAAACATGGGAGAAATAAATTTGGAAGGGGTATAAAAATTATTGGCAAGTAACCCACTGTTAACACTAGGGACTATATTCGTGAACAACGAAAATAAGGGAAGACGACAATTGTGGTCTCGGACCTAATAGGATAGAAAGAGTTGACAAATCTTAAAAAACTTGGTATGACCAAAGCTTAATTAATTATAACACTGCTTGCAAAGTTTCATAACAATAGGATATATATTATAGACAATATATTAAATTCAATACTCATCTTTGCGTGTTAAATTTTGACGTTAAAATTGAATAATTTCAACTATCAACATTATGGGCTTTGAAAATTAAAATATTGCAAAAAAATACATTTTAAATGCCCTAATATATCATTTATTATGTACTTAAAGCAATAGAGTACTCATTTGATTTATCAGACTTAGCATAATTATTCAAAAGTGAAATTTATATCAGCCTGGGCCTAAAAATTGAGGTTTTTCAATGAAAGGGGCCTTACATGAAGATGTAATATTTTCCAGCAATTTTAAATTTGTGAAGCTTTTTGGTTATAAATAATCCTTACATATGTATTGAATGTACTTTAAATGAAAGAAAAGTCACAAATAACATATCATATTAGTTTAAAAGGGTCTTAAGCCAAGTAAGACTGGAAAAAAATAAGGGTCAATTTAGGCCGTGCCACATATTTACATTTAAAAATGCATATTGAGGCTATAAGAAATATAAAATTGTGTCTTTTTTATTCATTTCTATACTCATGTGACATGATACAACAAATCTGAGCACAAAAAGGCTTCTTGCAATTAACTTTCTTACAGAGGAGTATGGTCTGATACAAAGATTTTTGCCTTTTAAATGAAATACTTGAATGCAATTTAGTCTCAACAGGCTTATATTTAAACCACTTGCTATTCTACAGAAGAAAAAAAAGATATTATGTGAGATGGAACAGGTACAATAGACATTGTAAAGTGCTTTGGTGGATACAAATTTAGTGAGGTCTTAATTGTGGACTTCAAATTTTATTGTACCAAGAACCCCACTTTTGACTTCATCCAAACAGGGCGTTAGACAAGGGGTCATTTATACAACACATTTTGTACATATTGTCTGAGTTAAATCTTCTTTTCTGTAGATTCTGAGTTCATAAACAAGTAAAAGAACTTGATAAAGGCATAGAAACACAAGTATTGACACATGAAAACCTGTCAGATAGAAAGTCAGGATGCCATGTATGCATCAATATTGAAAAAGCCTTAAAATGCCTATTTTGACCATAAAATGCCAAAATTGGTCATTTTTGCAGATATTCTATAAAATAAAAGTTTAAATCCTTTAGTTTCATGCTATTTGGACAAATTGACACCACCAAATCATTTAGGGAAGTTGCCAATTACAGATTCTATTTTACAGACTTCACCTCTTAGGTCCGAGAACACAGCAATTAATTCGTAGTGCATTTCTTTTAGAACATAAATGAAAATTAAAAAAATCCACCTGCGCTTTCTCAATGAAATTTTTACAGTGTGTTGTACTACTTTTGGGACAAATTATATCAAAATTATAGAAAACTTCATCGCCTCAAACTCAAAATATTGACAATTTTGTGTTAGGGTGTCTTGAAATCTTTTGACAGCTTCCGAAGTGCTAATTTTTAACCTTATTCAGCTGGACCGAACCACTACTTTCCTGTAAAATTCTGGACCCAAATTTTTTACAGTGTAATTTCATCCCCCTACTTACAATTTGAGGCATTAAACATGGAGAAATAAATTTGGAAGGGGTATAAAAATTATTGGCAAGTAACCCACTGTTAACACTAGGGACTATATTCGTGAACAACGAAATCAAGATGGGACGACAATTGTGGTCTCGGACCTAATAGGATAGAAAGAGTTGACAATCTTAAAAAAACTTGGTATGACCAAAGCTTAATTAATTATAACAGCTGCTTGCAAAGTTTCATAACAATAGGATATATATTATAGACAATATATTAAATTCAATACTCATCTTTGCGTGTTAAATTTTGACGTAAAATTGAATAATTTCAACTATCAACATTATGGGCTTTGAAAATTAAAATATTGCAAAAAAATACATTTAAATGCCCTAATATATCATTTATTATGTACTTAAAGCAATAGAGTACTCATTTGATTTATCAGACTTAGCATAATTATTCAAAAGTGAAATTTATATCAGCCTGGGCCTAAAAATTGAGGTTTTTCAATGAAAGGGGCCTTACATGAAGATGTAATATTTTCCAGCAATTTTAAATTTGTGAAGCCTTTTTGTTATAAATAATCCTTACATATGTATTGAAGTACTTTTAAATGGAAAGAAAAGTCACAAATAACATATCATATTAGTTTAAAAGGGTCTTAAGCCAAGTAAGACTGGAAAAAATAAGGGTCAATTTAGGCCGTGCCACATATTTACATTTAAAAATGCATATTGAGGCTATAAGAAATATAAAATTGTGTCTTTTTTATCATTTCTATACTCATGTGACATGATACAACAAATCTGAGCACAAAAGGCTCTTGCAATTAACTTTTCTTACAGAGAGTATGGTCTGATACAAAGATTTTTGCCTTTTAAATGAAATACTTGAATGCAATTTTAGTCTCAACAGGCTTATATTTAAACCACTTGCTATTCTACAGAAGAAAAAAAAGATATTATGATGAGATGGAACAGGTACAATAGACATTGTAAAGTGGCTTTGGATACAAATTTAGTGAGGTCTTAATTGTGGACTTCAAATTTTATGTACCAAGAACCCCACTTTTGACTTCATCCAAACAGGGCGTTAGACAAGGGTCATTTATACAACACATTTTGTACATATTGTCTGAGTTAAATCTTCTTTTCTGTAGATTCTGAGTTCATAAACAAGTAAAAGAACTTGATAAAGGCATAGAAACACAAGTATTGACACATGAAAACCTGTCAGATAGAAAGTCAGGATGCCATGTATGCATCAATATTGAAAAAGCCTTAAAATGCCTATTTTGACCATAAAATGCCCAAAATTGGTCATTTTTGCAGATATTCTATAAAATAAAAGTTTAAATCCTTTAGTTTCATGCTATTTGACAAATTGACACCACCAAATCATTTAGGGAAGTTGCCAAATTACAGATTCTATTTTTACAGACTTCACCTCTTAGGTCCGGAGAACACAATTAATTCGTAGTGCATTTCTTTTAGAACATAAATGAAAATTAAAAAAATCCCACCTGCGCTTTCTCAATGAATTTTTACAGTGTGTTGTACTACTTTTGGACAAATTATATCAAAATTGAAAACTTCATCGCCTCAAACTCAAAATATTGACAATTTTGTGTTTAGGGTGTCTTGAAATCTTTTGACAGCTTCCGAAGTGCTAATTTTTAACCTTATTCAGCTGGACCGAACCACTACTTTCCTGTAAAATTCTGGACCCAAATTTTTTTACAGTGTAATTTCATCCCCCTACTTACAATTTGAGGCATTAAACATGGAGAAATAAATTTGGAAGGGGTATAAAAATTATTGGCAAGTAACCCACTGTTAACACTAGGGACTATATTCGTGAACAACGAAAATCAAGGGACGACAATTGTGGTCTCGGACCTAATAGGATAGAAAGAGTTGACAAATCTTAAAAAAACTTGGTATGACCAAAGCTTAATTAATTATAACACTGCTTGCAAAGTTTCATAACAATAGGATATATATTATAGACAATATATTAAATTCAATACTCATCTTTGCGTGTTAAATTTTGACGTTAAAATTGAATAATTTCAACTATCAACATTATGGGCTTTGAAAATTAAAATATTGCAAAAAAATACATTTTAAATGCCCTAATATATCATTTATTATGTACTTAAAGCAATAGAGTACTCATTTGATTTATCAGACTTAGCATAATTATTCAAAAGTGAAATTTATATCAGCCTGGGCCTAAAAATTGAGGTTTTTCAATGAAAGGGGCCTTACATGAAGATGTAATATTTTCCAGCAATTTTAAATTTGTGAAGCTTTTTGGTTATAAATAATCCTTACATATGTATTGAATGTACTTTAAATGGAAAGAAAAGTCACAAATAACATATCATATTAGTTTAAAAGGGTCTTAAGCCAAGTAAGACTGGAAAAAAATAAGGGTCAATTTAGGCCGTGCCACATATTTACATTTAAAAATGCATATTGAGGCTATAAGAAATATAAAATTGTGTCTTTTTTATCATTTCTATACTCATGTGACATGATACAACAAATCTGAGCACAAAAAGGCTCTTGCAATTAACTTTTCTTACAGAGAGTATGGTCTGATACAAAGATTTTTGCCTTTTAAATGAAATACTTGAATGCAATTTTAGTCTCAACAGGCTTATATTTAAACCACTTGCTATTCTACAGAAGAAAAAAAAGATATTATGTGAGATGGAACAGGTACAATAGACATTGTAAAGTGCTTTGGATACAAATTTAGTGAGGTCTTAATTGTGGACTTCAAATTTTATGTACCAAGAACCCCACTTTTGACTTCATCCAAACAGGGCGTTAGACAAGGGTCATTTATACAACACATTTTGTACATATTGTCTGAGTTAAATCTTCTTTTCTGTAGATTCTGAGTTCATAAACAAGTAAAAGAACTTGATAAAGGCATAGAAACACAAGTATTGACACATGAAAACCTGTCAGATAGAAAGTCAGGATGCCATGTATGCATCAATATTGAAAAAGCCTTAAAATGCCTATTTTGACCATAAAATGCCAAAATTGGTCATTTTTGCAGATATTCTATAAAATAAAAGTTTAAATCCTTTAGTTTCATGCTATTTGACAAATTGACACCACCAAATCATTTAGGGAAGTTGCCAAATTACAGATTCTATTTTTACAGACTTCACCTCTTAGGTCCGAGAACACAATTAATTCGTAGTGCATTTCTTTTAGAACATAAATGAAAATTAAAAAAAATCCCACCTGCGCTTTCTCAATGAAATTTTTACAGTGTGTTGTACTACTTTTGGGACAAATTATATCAAAATTATAGAAAACTTCATCGCCTCAAACTCAAAATATTGACAATTTTGTGTTTAGGGTGTCTTGAAATCTTTTGACAGCTTCCGAAGTGCTAATTTTTAACCTTATTCAGCTGGACCGAACCACTACTTTCCTGTAAAATTCTGGACCCAAATTTTTTTACAGTGTAATTTCATCCCCCTACTTACAATTTGAGGCATTAAACATGGAGAAATAAATTTGGAAGGGGTATAAAAATTATTGGCAAGTAACCCACTGTTAACACTAGGGACTATATTCGTGAACAACGAAAATCAAGGGACGACAATTGTGGTCTCGGACCTAATAGGATAGAAAGAGTTGACAAATCTTAAAAAAACTTGGTATGACCAAAGCTTAATTAATTATAACACTGCTTGCAAAGTTTCATAACAATAGGATATATATTATAGACAATATATTAAATTCAATACTCATCTTTGCGTGTTAAATTTGACGTTAAAATTGAATAATTTCAACTATCAACATTATGGGCTTTGAAAATTAAAATATTGCAAAAAAATACATTTTAAATGCCCTAATATATCATTTATTATGTACTTAAAGCAATAGAGTACTCATTTGATTTATCAGACTTAGCATAATTATTCAAAAGTGAAATTTATATCAGCCTGGGCCTAAAAATTGAGGTTTTTCAATGAAAGGGGCCTTACATGAAGATGTAATATTTTCCAGCAATTTTAAATTTGTGAAGCTTTTTGGTTATAAATAATCCTTACATATGTATTGAATGTACTTTAAATGGAAAGAAAAGTCACAAATAACATATCATATTAGTTTAAAAGGGTCTTAAGCCAAGTAAGACTGGAAAAAAATAAGGGTCAATTTAGGCCGTGCCACATATTTACATTTAAAAATGCATATTGAGGCTATAAGAAATATAAAATTGTGTCTTTTTTATCATTTCTATACTCATGTGACATGATACAACAAATCTGAGCACAAAAAGGCTCTTGCAATTAACTTTTCTTACAGAGAGTATGGTCTGATACAAAGATTTTGCCTTTTAAATGAAATACTTGAATGCAATTTTAGTCTCAACAGGCTTATATTTAAACCACTTGCTATTCTACAGAAGAAAAAAAAGATATTATGTGAGATGGAACAGGTACAATAGACATTGTAAAGTGCTTTGGATACAAATTTAGTGAGGTCTTAATTGTGGACTTCAAATTTTATGTACCAAGAACCCCACTTTTGACTTCATCCAAACAGGGCGTTAGACAAGGGTCATTTATACAACACATTTTGTACATATTGTCTGAGTTAAATCTTCTTTTCTGTAGATTCTGAGTTCATAAACAAGTAAAAGAACTTGATAAAGGCATAGAAACACAAGTATTGACACATGAAAACCTGTCAGATAGAAAGTCAGGATGCCATGTATGGCATCAATATTGAAAAAGCCTTAAAATGCCTATTTTGACCATAAAATGCCAAAATTGGTCATTTTTGCAGATATTCTATAAAATAAAAGTTTAAATCCTTTAGTTTCATGCTATTTGACAAATTGACACCACCAAATCATTTAGGGAAGTTGCCAAATTACAGATTCTATTTTTACAGACTTCACCTCTTAGGTCCGAGAACACAATTAATTCGTAGTGCATTTCTTTTAGAACATAAATGAAAATTAAAAAAATCCCACCTGCGCTTTCTCAATGAAATTTTTACAGTGTGTTGTACTACTTTTGGGACAAATTATATCAAAATTATAGAAAACTTCATCGCCTCAAACTCAAAATATTGACAATTTTGTGTTTAGGGTGTCTTGAAATCTTTTGACAGCTTCCGAAGTGCTAATTTTTAACCTTATTCAGCTGGACCGAACCACTACTTTCCTGTAAAATTCTGGACCCAAATTTTTTTACAGTGTAATTTCATCCCCCTACTTACAATTTGAGGCATTAAACATGGAGAAATAAATTTGGAAGGGGTATAAAAATTATTGGCAAGTAACCCACTGTTAACACTAGGGACTATATTCGTGAACAACGAAAATCAAGGGACGACAATTGTGGTCTCGGACCTAATAGGATAGAAAGAGTTGACAAATCTTAAAAAAACTTGGTATGACCAAAGCTTAATTAATTATAACACTGCTTGCAAAGTTTCATAACAATAGGATATATATTATAGACAATATATTAAATTCAATACTCATCTTTGCGTGTTAAATTTTGACGTTAAAATTGAATAATTTCAACTATCAACATTATGGGCTTTGAAAATTAAAATATTGCAAAAAAATACATTTTAAATGCCCTAATATATCATTTATTATGTACTTAAAGCAATAGAGTACTCATTTGATTTATCAGACTTAGCATAATTATTCAAAAGTGAAATTTATATCAGCCTGGGCCTAAAAATTGAGGTTTTTCAATGAAAGGGGCCTTACATGAAGATGTAATATTTTCCAGCAATTTTAAATTTGTGAAGCTTTTTGGTTATAAATAATCCTTACATATGTATTGAATGTACTTTAAATGGAAAGAAAAGTCACAAATAACATATCATATTAGTTTAAAAGGGTCTTAAGCCAAGTAAGACTGGAAAAAAATAAGGGTCAATTTAGGCCGTGCCACATATTTACATTTAAAAATGCATATTGAGGCTATAAGAAATATAAAATTGTGTCTTTTTTATCATTTCTATACTCATGTGACATGATACAACAAATCTGAGCACAAAAAGGCTCTTGCAATTAACTTTTCTTACAGAGAGTATGGTCTGATACAAAGATTTTTGCCTTTTAAATGAAATACTTGAATGCAATTTTAGTCTCAACAGGCTTATATTTAAACCACTTGCTATTCTACAGAAGAAAAAAAAGATATTATGTGAGATGGAACAGGTACAATAGACATTGTAAAGTGCTTTGGATACAAATTTAGTGAGGTCTTAATTGTGGACTTCAAATTTTATGTACCAAGAACCCCACTTTTGACTTCATCCAAACAGGGCGTTAGACAAGGGTCATTTATACAACACATTTTGTACATATTGTCTGAGTTAAATCTTCTTTTCTGTAGATTCTGAGTTCATAAACAAGTAAAAGAACTTGATAAAGGCATAGAAACACAAGTATTGACACATGAAAACCTGTCAGATAGAAAGTCAGGATGCCATGTATGCATCAATATTGAAAAAGCCTTAAAATGCCTATTTTGACCATAAAATGCCAAAATTGGTCATTTTTGCAGATATTCTATAAAATAAAAGTTTAAATCCTTTAGTTTCATGCTATTTGACAAATTGACACCACCAAATCATTTAGGGAAGTTGCCAAATTACAGATTCTATTTTTACAGACTTCACCTCTTAGGTCCGAGAACACAATTAATTCGTAGTGCATTTCTTTTAGAACATAAATGAAAATTAAAAAAATCCCACCTGCGCTTTCTCAATGAAATTTTTACAGTGTGTTGTACTACTTTTGGGACAAATTATATCAAAATTATAGAAAACTTCATCGCCTCAAACTCAAAATATTGACAATTTTGTGTTTAGGGTGTCTTGAAATCTTTTGACAGCTTCCGAAGTGCTAATTTTTAACCTTATTCAGCTGGACCGAACCACTACTTTCCTGTAAAATTCTGGACCCAAATTTTTTTACAGTGTAATTTCATCCCCCTACTTACAATTTGAGGCATTAAACATGGAGAAATAAATTTGGAAGGGGTATAAAAATTATTGGCAAGTAACCCACTGTTAACACTAGGGACTATATTCGTGAACAACGAAAATCAAGGGACGACAATTGTGGTCTCGGACCTAATAGGATAGAAAGAGTTGACAAATCTTAAAAAAACTTGGTATGACCAAAGCTTAATTAATTATAACACTGCTTGCAAAGTTTCATAACAATAGGATATATATTATAGACAATATATTAAATTCAATACTCATCTTTGCGTGTTAAATTTTGACGTTAAAATTGAATAATTTCAACTATCAACATTATGGGCTTTGAAAATTAAAATATTGCAAAAAAATACATTTTAAATGCCCTAATATATCATTTATTATGTACTTAAAGCAATAGAGTACTCATTTGATTTATCAGACTTAGCATAATTATTCAAAAGTGAAATTTATATCAGCCTGGGCCTAAAAATTGAGGTTTTTCAATGAAAGGGGCCTTACATGAAGATGTAATATTTTCCAGCAATTTTAAATTTGTGAAGCTTTTTGGTTATAAATAATCCTTACATATGTATTGAATGTACTTTAAATGGAAAGAAAAGTCACAAATAACATATCATATTAGTTTAAAAGGGTCTTAAGCCAAGTAAGACTGGAAAAAAATAAGGGTCAATTTAGGCCGTGCCACATATTTACATTTAAAAATGCATATTGAGGCTATAAGAAATATAAAATTGTGTCTTTTTTATCATTTCTATACTCATGTGACATGATACAACATGAGCACAAAAAGGCTCTTGCAATTAACTTTTCTTACAGAGAGTATGGTCTGATACAAAGATTTTTGCCTTTTAAATGAAATACTTGAATGCAATTTTAGTCTCAACAGGCTTATATTTAAACCACTTGCTATTCTACAGAAGAAAAAAAAGATATTATGTGAGATGGAACAGGTACAATAGACATTGTAAAGTGCTTTGGATACAAATTTAGTGAGGTCTTAATTGTGGACTTCAAATTTTATGTACCAAGAACCCCACTTTTGACTTCATCCAAACAGGGCGTTAGACAAGGGTCATTTATACAACACATTTTGTACATATTGTCTGAGTTAAATCTTCTTTTCTGTAGATTCTGAGTTCATAAACAAGTAAAAGAAACTTGATAAAGGCATAGAAACACAAGTATTGACACATGAAACCCTGTCAGATAGAAAGTCAGGATGCCATGTATGCATCAATATTGAAAAAGCCTTAAAATGCCTATTTTGACCATAAAATGCCAAAATTGGTCATTTTTGCAGATATTCTATAAAATAAAAGTTTAAATCCTTTAGTTTCATGCTATTTGACAAATTGACACCACCAAATCATTTAGGGAAGTTGCCAAATTACAGATTCTATTTTTACAGACTTCACCTCTTAGGTCCGAGAACACAATTAATTCGTAGTGCATTTCTTTTAGACATAAATGAAAATTAAAAAAATCCCACCTGCGCTTTCTCAATGAAATTTTTACAGTGTGTTGTACTACTTTTGGACAAATTATATCAAAATTATAGAAAACTTCATCGCCTCAAACTCAAAATATTGACAATTTTGTGTTTTAGGGTGTCTTGAAATCTTTTGACAGCTTCCGAAGTGCTAATTTTTAACCTTATTCAGCTGGACCGAACCACTACTTTCCTGTAAAATTCTGGACCCAAATTTTTTTACAGTGTAATTTCATCCCCCTACTTACAATTTGAGGCATTAAACATGGAGAAATAAATTTGGAAGGGGTATAAAATTATTGGCAAGTAACCCACTGTTAACACTAGGGACTATATTCGTGAACAACGAAAATCAAGGACGACAATTGTGGTCTCGGACCTAATAGGATAGAACGAGTTGACAAATCTTAAAAAAACTTGGTATGACCAAAGCTTAATAATTATAACACTGCTTGCAAAGTTTCATAACAATAGGATATATATTATAGACAATATATTAAATTCAATACTCATCTTTGCGTGGTTAAATTTGACGTTAAAATTGAATAATTTCAACTATCAACATTATGGGCTTTGAAAATTAAAATATTGCAAAAAAATACATTTTAAATGCCCTAATATATCATTTATTATGTACTTAAAGCAATAGAGTACTCATTTGATTTATCAGACTTAGCATAATTATTCAAAAGTGAAATTTATATCAGCCTGGGCCTAAAAATTGAGGTTTTTCAATGAAAGGGGCTTACATGAAGATGTAATATTTTCCAGCAATTTTAAATTTGTGAAGCTTTTTGGTTATAAATAATCCTTACATATGTATTGAATGTACTTTAAATGGAAAGAAAAGTCACAAATAACATATCATATTAGTTTAAAAGGGTCTTAAGCCAAGTAAGACTGGAAAAAAATAAGGGTCAATTTAGGCCGTGCCACATATTTACATTTAAAAATGCATATTGAGGCTATAAGAAATATAAAATTGTGTCTTTTTTATCATTTCTATACTCATGTGACATGATACAACAAATCTGAGCACAAAAAGGCTCTTGCAATTAACCTTTTCTTACAGAGAGTATGGTCTGATACAAAGATTTTTGCCTTTTAAATGAAATACTTGAATGCAATTTTAGTCTCACAGGCTTATATTTAACCACTTGCTATTCTACAGAAGAAAAAAAAGATATTATGTGAGATGGAACAGGTACAATAGACATTGTAAAGTGCTTTGGATACAAATTTAGTGAG
>NW_026963785.1:0-5000 GCF_036588685.1 Mytilus trossulus | reverse complement strand
AGCGGGCTACCGCGGGTATCATCGTACGTGGTCGACCCGATAGCGGGCTACCGCGGGTAAAGGGACGTGGACGGCGGTGCTAGCGGGCTACCGCGGGTATCATCGTACGTGGTCGACCCGATAGCGGGCTACCGCGGGTAAAGGGACGTGGACGGCCGTGCTAGCGGGCTACCGCGGGTATCATCGTACGTGGTCGACCCGATAGCGGGCTACCGCGGGTAAAGGGACGTGGACGGCCGTGCTAGCGGGCTACCGCGGGTATCATCGTACGTGGTCGACCCGATAGCGGGCTACCGCGGGTAAAGGGACGTGGACGGCCGTGCTAGCGGGCTACCGCGGGTATCATCGTACGTGGTCGACCCGATAGCGGGCTACCGCGGGTAAAGGGACGTGGACGGCCGTGCTAGCGGGCTACCGCGGGTATCATCGTACGTGGTCGACCCGATAGCGAGCTACCGCGGGTAAAGGGACGTGGACGGCCGTGCTAGCGGGCTACCGCGGGTATCATCGTACGTGGTCGACCCGATAGCGGGCTACCGCAGGTAAAGGGACGTCGACGGCCTCGGTAGCGAGCTACCGCGGGTAAGAAGGGACGTGGTCGACCCGATAGCGGGCTACCGCAGGTAAAGGTACGTCGACGGGCTCGGTAGCGAGCTACCGCGGATAAGAAGGGACGTGGTCGACCCGATAGCGGGCTACCGCAGGTAAAGGTACGTCGACGGCCTCGGTAGCCAGCTACCGCGGGTAAGAAGGGACGTGGTCGACCCGATAGCGGGCTATCGCAGGTAAAGGAACGTCGACGGCCTC
This sequence comes from Mytilus trossulus, assembly GCF_036588685.1. Taxonomy (NCBI): domain Eukaryota; kingdom Metazoa; phylum Mollusca; class Bivalvia; order Mytilida; family Mytilidae; genus Mytilus; species Mytilus trossulus. Next base: position 4,193 of record NW_026963785.1, on the reverse strand, counting down.
GGTAGCCAGCTACCGCGGATAAGAAGGGACGTGGTCGACCCGATAGCGGGCTATCGCAGGTAAAGGAACGTCGACGGCCTCGGTAGCCAGCTACCGCGGGTAAGAAGGGACGTGGTCGACCCGATAGCGGGCTACCGCAGGCAAAGGGACGTCGACGGCCTCGGTAGCCAGCTACCGCGGGTAAGAAGGGACGTGGTCGACCCGATAGCGGGCTACCGCAGGTAAAGGTACGTCGACGGGCTCGGTAGCCAGCTACCGCGGGTAAGAAGGGACGTGGTCGACCCGATAGCGGGCCATCGCAGGCAAAGGAACGTCGACGGCCTCGGTAGCCAGCTACCGCGGGTAAGAAGGGACGTGGTCGACCCGATAGCGGGCTATCGCAGGTAAAGGAACGTCGACGGCCTCGGTAGCCAGCTACCGCGGGTAAGAAGGGACGTGGTCGACCCGATAGCGGGCCATCGCAGGCAAAGGAACGTCGACGGCCTCGGTAGCCAGCTACCGCGGGTAAGGAGGGGACGTGGTCGACCCGATAGCGGGCCATCGCAGGCAAAGGAACGTCGACGGCCTCGGTAGCCAGCTACCGCGGGTAAGGAGGGGACGTGGTCGACCTGATAGCGGGCTATCGCAGGTAAGGGAACGTCGACGGCCTCGGTAGCCAGCTACCGTGGGTAAGAAGGGACGTGGTCGACCTGACAGCGGGCTAGCGCGGGTATAAGTGTACGTGGACGGCCTGATAGCGGGCTACCACGGGCTTATGCGGGTCTTCACGTCCCTACGTAGACTTTAACCCGCGGTAGCCCGCAAAAGGCCGACCACGTACCTTTACCTGCGGTAGAGACCCGTGATCGCCCGCTACCAGACAGGCCGACCACGTACCTACACGTATCGAGGAATAATGCCAGCCTGGGTCCTGACACGGCCTAAGTAACAGGCTTTAGGGTTAGGGTTAGGGTTAGGGTTAGGGTTAGGGTTAGGGTTAGGGTTAGGGTTAGGGTTAGGGTTAGGGTTAGGGTTAGGGTTAGGGTTAGGGTTAGGGTTAGGGTTAGGGTTAATTTAGGGTTAGGGTTAGGGTTAGGGTTAGGGTTAATTTAGGGTTAGGGTTAATTTAGGGTTAGGGTTAGGGTTAGGGTTAGGGTTAGGGTTAGGGTTAGGGTTAGGGTTAGGGTTAATTTAGGGTTAGGGTTAGGGTTAGGGTTAGGGTTAATTTAGGGTTAGGGTTAATTTAGGGTTAGGGTTAGGGTTAGGGTTAGGGTTAGGGTTAGGGTTAGGGTTAGGGTTAGGGTTAGGGTTAGGGTTAGGGTTAGGGTTAGGGTTAGGGTTAGGGTTAGGGTTAATTTAGGGTTAGGGTTAGGGTTAGGGTTAGGGTTAGGGTTAATTTAGGGTTAGGGTTAATTTAGGGTTAGGGTTAGGGTTAGGGTTAGGGTTAGGGTTAGGGTTAGGGTTAGGGTTAGGGTTAGGGTGTAGGGTTAGGGTTAGGGGTAGGGGTAGGGGTAGGGTTAGGGTTAGGGTTAGGGTTAGGGTTAGGGTTAGGGTTAGGGTTAGGGTTAGGGTTAGGGTTAGGGTTAGGGTTAGGGTTAATTTAGGGTTAGGGTTAGGGTTAGGGACGGGCATCGTCAAGAGGCGGCTTAGGGTTAGGGTGTACGATGCCTGCCTGCCTTCGTTCGTTACGTTACGTTACATGAAATGTGATCGTTTCATCGAGAGACCTGCTGTACTATTCTTACGTGCGGCTTCCCGATGAAAAATTGTCAACCTGTAACACTTTTTGACTAGGCTATGGCTTTGGCCGGCCGCCGATGGTCGAGAGACCCGCGGTAACCTGTCCGCGTCTCACGTGCGACATCCCGATGAAAATTTCACCCACGTAAAAAATATTTACCGAGGGTATTGTTTGCCGGCCTGGATGGTCGAGAGACCCGCGGTAGCTCGCCTGCGTCTAACGTGCGGCTTCCCGATGAAAATTTCACCCTTCTAAATTTTTTTTTACCGAGGGTATAGTTTGACGGCCTCGATGGTCGAGAGACCCACGGTAGCCTGCCTGCGTCTATCGTGCGGCTTCCCGATGAAAATTTCACCCTTGTAAATTTTTTTTTACCGAGGGTATAGTTTGAAGGCCTCGATGGTCGAGAGACCCGCGGTAGCCTGTCCGCATCTAACGTGCGGCTTACCGATGAAAATTTCACCCTCGTAAAAAAATTTTACCGAGGGTATAGTTTGACGGCCTCGATGGTCGAGAGACCCGCGGTAGCCTGCCTGCGTCTAACGTGCGGCTGCCCGATGAAAATTTCACCCTCGTAAAATTTTTTTACCGAGGGTATAGTTTGAAGGCCTCGATGGTCGAGAGACCCGCGGTAGCATGTCCGCATCTAACGTGCGGCTTACCGATGAAAATTTCACCCTCGTAAAATTTTTTTACCGAGGGTATAGTTTGACGGCCTCGATGGTCGAGAGACCCGCGGTAGCCTGCCTGCGTCTAACGTGCGGCTGCCCGATGAAAATTTCACCCTCGTAAAATTTTTTTACCGAGGGTATAGTTTGAAGGCCTCGATGGTCGAGAGACCCGCGGTAGCCTGTCCGCGTCTAACGTGCGGCTGACCGATGAAAATTTCACCCTCGTAAAATTTTTTTACCGAGGGTATAGTTTGACGGCCTCGATGGTCGAGAGACCCGCGGTAGCCTGCCTGCGTCTAACGTGCGGCTGCCCGATGAAAATTTCACCCTCGTAAAAATTTTTTACCGAGGGTATAGTTTGAAGGCCTCGATGGTCGAGAGACCCGCGGTAGCCTGTCCGCGTCTAACGTGCGACACCACGATGAAAATTTCACCCTCGTAAAATTTTTTTACCGAGGGTATAGTTTGAAGGCCTCGATGGTCGAGAGACCCGCGGTAGCCTGTCCGCGTCTAACGTGCGACACCACGATGAAAATTTCACCCTCGTAAAATTTTTTTACCGAGGGTATAGTTTGAAGGCCTCGATGGTCGAGAGACCCGCGGTAGCCTGTCCGCGTCTAACGTGCGACACCACGATGAAAATTTCACCCTCGTAAAATTTTTTTACCGAGGGTATAGTTTGCCGGCCTGGATGATCGAGAGACCCGCGGTAGCCTGTCCGCGTCTAACGTGCGACACCGCGATGAAAATTTCACCCTCGTAAAATTTTTTTACCGAGGGTATAGTTTGCCGGCCTGGATGATCGAGAGACCCGCGGTAGCCTGTCCGCGTCCAACGTGCGACACCACGATGAGAATTTCACCCTCGTAAATTTTTTTTACCGAGGGTATAGTTTGCCGGCCTGGATGATCGAGAGACCCGCGGTAGCCTGTCCGCGTCTAACGTGCGACACCACGATGAGAATTTCACCCTCGTAAAATTTTTTTACCGAGGGTATAGTTTGAAGGCCTCGATGGTCGAGAGACCCGCGGTAGCCTGTCCGCGTCTAACGTGCGGCTTCCCGATGAAAATTTCAGCCTTGTAAAATTTTTTTACCGAGGGTATAGTTAGACGGCCTCGATGGTCGAGAGACCCGCGGTAGCCTGCCTGCGTCTAACGTGCGGCTTCCCGATGAACATTTCAGCCTTGTAAATTTTTTTTACCGAGGGTATAGTTAGACGGCCTCGATGGTCGAGAGACCCGCGGTAGCCTGCCTGCGTCTAACGTGCGGCTTCCCGATGAAAATTTCAGCCTTGTGAAATTTTTTTTTACCGAGGGTACAGTTAGACGGCTTCGATGGTCGAGAGACCCGCGGTAGCCTGCCTCGTCTAACGTGCGGCTTCCCGATGAAAATTTCAGCCTCGTAAAATTTTTTACCGAGGGTATAGTTAGACGGCCTCGATGGTCGAGAGACCCGCGGTAGCCTGTCCGCATCTAACGTGCGGCTTCCCGATGAAGATTTCAGCCTTGTAAATTTTTTTTTACCGAGGTATAGTTAGACGGCCTCGATGGTCGAGAGACCCGCGGTAGCCTGCCTGCGTCTATAACGTGCGGCCTTCCCGATGAAAATTTCACCCTTGTAAAAATTTTTTTTTTACCGAGGGTATAGTTTGAAGGCCTCGATGGTCGAGAGACCCGCGGTAGTCTGCCTGCGTCTAACGTGCGCCTTCCCGATGAACATTTCACCCTTGTGAAATTTTTTTTTACCGAGGGTATAGTTTGAAGGCCTCGATGGTCGAGAGACCCGCGGTAGCCTGCCTCGT
>NW_026963784.1:12500-15000 GCF_036588685.1 Mytilus trossulus | reverse complement strand
CCTTCTTACCCGCGGTAGCTGGCTACCGAGGCCGTCGACGTCCCTTTGCCTGCGGTAGCCCGCTATCGGGTCGACCACGTCCCTTCTTACCCGCGGTAGCTGGCTACCGAGGCCGTCGACGTTCCTTTACCTGCGATAGCCCGCTATCGGGTCGACCACGTCCCTTCTTATCCGCGGTAGCTGGCTACCGAGGCCGTCGACGTTCCTTTACCTGCGATAGCCCGCTATCGGGTCGACCACGTCCCTTCTTACCCGCGGTAGCTGGCTACCGAGGCCGTCGACGTACCTTTACCTGCGGTAGCCCGCTATCGGGTCGACCACGTCCCTTCTTATCCGCGGTAGCTCGCTACCGAGCCCGTCGACGTACCTTTACCTGCGGTAGCCCGCTATCGGGTCGACCACGTCCCTTCTTACCCGCGGTAGCTCGCTACCGAGGCCGTCGACGTCCCTTTACCTGCGGTAGCCCGCTATCGGGTCGACCACGTACGATGATACCCGCGGTAGCCCGCTAGCACGGCCGTCCACGTCCCTTTACCCGCGGTAGCTCGCTATCGGGTCGACCACGTACGATGATACCCGCGGTAGCCCGCTAGCACGGCCGTCCACGTCCCTTTACCCGCGGTAGCCCGCTATCGGGTCGACCACGTACGATGATACCCGCGGTAGCCCGCTAGCACGGCCGTCCACGTCCCTTTACCCGCGGTAGCCCGCTATCGGGTCGACCACGTACGATGATACCCGCGGTAGCCCGCTAGCACGGCCGTCCACGTCCCTTTACCCGCGGTAGCCCGCTATCGGGTCGACCACGTACGATGATACCCGCGGTAGCCCGCTAGCACGGCCGTCCACGTCCCTTTACCCGCGGTAGCCCGCTATCGGGTCGACCACGTACGATGATACCCGCGGTAGCCCGCTAGCACCGCCGTCCACGTCCCTTTACCCGCGGTAGCCCGCTATCGGGTCGACCACGTACGATGATACCCGCGGTAGCCCGCTAGCACGGCCGTCCACGTCCCTTTACCCGCGGTAGCCCGCTATCGGGTCGACCACGTACGATGATACCCGCGGTAGCCCGCTAGCACGGCCGTCCACGTCCCTTTACCCGCGGTAGCTCGCTATCGGGTCGACCACGTACGATGATACCCGCGGTAGCCCGCTAGCACGGCCGTCCACGTCCCATTACCCGCGGTAGCTCGCTATCGGGTCGACCACGTACGATGATACCCGCGGTAGCCCGCTAGCACGGCCGTCCACGTCCCTTTACCCGCGGTAGCCCGCTATCGGGTCGACCACGTACGATGATACCCGCGGTAGCCCGCTAGCACGGCCGTCCACGTCCCTTTACCCGCGGTAGCTCGCTATCGGGTCGACCACGTACGATGATACCCGCGGTAGCCCGCTAGCACGGCCGTCCACGTCCCTTTACCCGCGGTAGCCCGCTATCGGGTCGACCACGTACACTGATACCCGCGGTACCTTCTCAGCCGCGGGTAAGCCCGCTGAAAAAAGATTTTTTTTTTTCCCCATTGCATGCGGTAGCACCGCTATCAGGTCGACCACGTCCCTTCTCAGCCGCGGGTAAGCCCGATGAAAAAAAAAAAAAAAAAAAAAAATTTTCCCATCGCATGCGGTAGCCCCGCTATCGAGGACGACCACGTCCCTTCACAGCCGCGGGTAAGCCCGATGAAAATTTTTTTTTTTTTTTTTTTTTTTTTTTTCCCCATCGCATGCGGTAGCCCCGCTATCGAGGTCGACCACGTCCCTTCTCAGCCGCGGGTAAGCCCGATGAAAAAAAAAAAAAAAAAAAAAAAATTCCCATCGCATGCGGTAGCCCCGCTATCGAGGACGACCACGTATCTTCTCAGCCGCGGGTAAGCCCGATGAAATTTTTTTTTTTTTTTTTTTTTTTTTTTTCCCCATCGCATGCGGTAGCCCCGCTATCGAGGTCGACCACGTCCCTTCTCAGCCGCGGGTAAGCCCGATGAAAAAAAAAAAAAAAAAAAAAATTTTCCCATCGCATGCGGTAGCCCCGCTATCGAGGACGACCACGTCCCTTCTCAGCCGCGGGTAAGCCCGATGAAAATTTTTTTTTTTTTTTTTTTTTTTTTTTTCCCATCGCATGCGGTAGCCCCGCTATCGAGGTCGACCACGTCCCTTCTCAGCCGCGGGTAAGCCCGATGAAAAAAAAAAAAAAAAAAAAAAAAAAAAAATTCCCATCGCATGCGGTAGCACCGCTATCAGGTCGACCACGTACCTTCTCAGCCGCGGGTAAGCCCGATGAAATTTTTTTTTTTTTTTTTTTTTTCAAATGTCGAAAATTCCTTCCGGGGCCAGAACGGCACACATGTTAGGGGTCGGATGGGTAGTGGGGATCGTCGGATTGACGGGCGACCGCACCTGCCCCGGCTGTGCCGTCTTTTAAAAATTTTGAAAATTTTTGAAATCTTGGAATCCCCAGTCGTCGTGTGCAACTTCATATCATGGGAGCAGTGAAGACCCG
>NW_026963784.1:0-2500 GCF_036588685.1 Mytilus trossulus | reverse complement strand
ACGTTAGACGCGGACAGGCTACCGCGGGTCTCTCGATCATCCAGGCCGGCAAACTATACCCTCGGTAAAAAAATTTTACGAGGGTGAAATTTTCATCGTGGTGTCGCACGTTAGACGCGGACAGGCTACCGCGGGTCTCTCGATCATCCAGGCCGGCAAACTATACCCTCGGTAAAAATTTTTTACGAGGGTGAAATTTTCATCGTGGTGTCGCACGTTAGACGCGGACAGGCTACCGCGGGTCTCTCGATCATCCAGGCCGGCAAACTATACCCTCGGTAAAAATTTTTTACGAGGGTGAAATTTTCATCGTGGTGTCGCACGTTAGACGCGGACAGGCTACCGCGGGTCTCTCGATCATCCAGGCCGTCCAGGGCCGGCAAACTATACCCTCGGTAAAAATTTTTTACGAGGGTGAAATTTTCATCGTGGTGTCGCACGTTAGACGCGGACAGGCTACCGCGGGTCTCTCGATCGTCCAGGCCGGCAAAGTATACCCTCGGTAAAAAAAAATTTTACGAGGGTGAAATGTTCATCGGGAAGCCGCACGTTAGACGCGGACAGGCTACCGCGGGTCTCTCGACCATCGAGGCCGTCTGACTATACCCTCGGTAAAAAAAAAATTACAAGGCTGAAATGTTCATCGGGAAGCCGTACGGTAGACGCAGGCAAGCTACTGCGGGTCTCTCGACCATCGAAGGCCCGTCTGACTACACCCTCGGTAAAAAAAATTTTACAAGGCTGAAATGTTCATCGGGAAGCCGTACGTTAGACGCAGGCAAGCTACCGCGGGTCTCTCGACCATCGAAGGCCGTCTGACTATACCCTCGGTAAAAAAAAATTACAAGGCTGAAATGTTCATCGGGAAGCCGTACGGTAGACGCAGGCAAGCTACTGCGGGTCTCTCGACCATCGAAGGCCGTCTGACTACACCCTCGGTAAAAAAAATTTACAAGGCTGAAATTTTCATCGGGAAGCCGCACGATAGACGCAGGCAGGCTACCGCGGGTCTCTCGACCATCGAGGCCGTCTAACTATACCCTCGGTAAAAAAAATTCACAAGGCTGAAATGTTCATCGGGAAGCCGCACGTTAGACGAGGCAGGCTACCGCGGGTCTCTCGACCATCGAGGCCTTCAAACTATACCCTCGGTAAAAAAAAATTTCACAAGGGTGAAATGTTCATCGGGAAGGCGCACGTTAGACGCAGGCAGACTACCGCGGGTCTCTCGACCATCGAGGCCTTCAAACTATACCCTCGGTAAAAAAAAAATTTTTACAAGGGTGAAATTTTCATCGGGAAGGCCGCACGTTAGACGCAGGCAGGCTACCGCGGGTCTCTCGACCATCGAGGCCGTCTAACTATACCCTCGGTAAAAAAAATTTACAAGGCTGAAATCTTCATCGGGAAGCCGCACGTTAGATGCGGACAGGCTACCGCGGGTCTCTCGACCATCGAGGCCGTCTAACTATACCCTCGGTAAAAAAATTTTACGAGGCTGAAATTTTCATCGGGAAGCCGCACGTTAGACGAGGCAGGGCTACCGCGGGTCTCTCGACCATCGAAGCCGTCTAACTGTACCCTCGGTAAAAAAAAATTTCACAAGGCTGAAATTTTCATCGGGAAGCCGCACGTTAGACGCAGGCAGGCTACCGCGGGTCTCTCGACCATCGAGGCCGTCTAACTATACCCTCGGTAAAAAAAAATTTACAAGGCTGAAATGTTCATCGGGAAGCCGCACGTTAGACGCAGGCAGGCTACCGCGGGTCTCTCGACCATCGAGGCCGTCTAACTATACCCTCGGTAAAAAAATTTTACAAGGCTGAAATTTTCATCGGGGAAGCCGCACGTTAGACGCGGACAGGCTACCGCGGGTCTCTCGACCATCGAGGCCTTCAAACTATACCCTCGGTAAAAAAATTTTACGAGGGTGAAATTCTCATCGTGGTGTCGCACGTTAGACGCGGACAGGCTACCGCGGGTCTCTCGATCATCCAGGCCGGCAAAACTATACCCTCGGTAAAAAAAATTTACGAGGGTGAAATTCTCATCGTGGTGTCGCACGTTGGACGCGGACAGGCTACCGCGGGTCCTCTCGATCATCCAGGCCGGCAAACTATACCCTCGGTAAAAAAATTTTACGAGGGTGAAATTTTCATCGCGGTGTCGCACGTTAGACGCGGACAGGCTACCGCGGGTCTCTCGACATCCAGGCCGGCAAACTATACCCTCGGTAAAAAAATTTTACGAGGGTGAAATTTTCATCGTGGTGTCGCACGTTAGACGCGGACAGGCTACCGCGGGTCTCTCGACCATCGAGGCCTTCAAACTATACCCTCGGTAAAAAAATTTTACGAGGGTGAAATTTTCATCGTGGTGTCGCACGTTAGACGCGGACAGGCTACCGCGGGTCTCTCGACCATCGAGGCCTTCAAAACTATACCCTCGGTAAAAAAATTTTACGAGGGTGAAATTTTCATCGTGGTGTCGCACGTAGACG
>NW_026963783.1:0-22467 GCF_036588685.1 Mytilus trossulus | reverse complement strand
AAAAAAAACCCATCACATTATTAGAAAAGAAAAAAATACTTTTCAGAGAACAGACATAAACAAATAAAATAATATGCGATTTATTTTACATGCGCGAGAAGTAGAATTAATTTACAACAATGAGTAAAACTATACAATACATAACATAAAATAATATAGAAAAAGTATTAGAGAATATTTTACTGGGGCTGTTTCTCAGACTATAGAAGGAGCTATTTTTCTATTTTAATTTTCTCCCCGAAATGGGGAGTGAGCCGATCCTGGAGGTACTGCAATACCAGGCCAACTCGTGGCAAGAGCGGTGCAAGCACCTAACATCTCACCTAGTTGCAAAAATCAGTTTAATATCGAAGTACCCACATGGGGTACGTATCAGATATTAAGCTGATAAGAACAGATACTACACTTTGATCTTAGCCAAAAGGCCGAGAAGCGATACTCAAATGTTTCCGAGTTTCCAAAGCCTATAAATCCTATGTCTTACTCAGACACGGTGTTTTAATTTTAAAACAAGCTACACAAATTTTGCAAATGTATATACAAAAAGCACACGAAACACGAGATCTTGCTTTGCTTTAATTACCCAACAGCATGAAACGATTTCTGCATGACAAAACTGGTGTGAAAATAAAAAAAGCGGCTTGTGAAATACGGCAAGTCGCAATAAAAGGGGAGAATGCATTTTTAAACGTATGTCATACGTATACGTATTCGTATTTAATCTTAATCGAACAAAACAACATGACAATTTTAATTCATTCTATGTCCGACGAACGCAGATTTCAAAGCCTTGAAAATTTCATTGATCACAAAATAAATTCAACGCTTTTTCACAATCAGCACGGACTTTTCACTCTGTCGTTTAAATAAAAAAACACACAAACAGTTCATCTGTTCTATTTTTTTAAAGGAATTAACCGGTACAGCTATGTTTAAATTAATTTTAAAAGGAGGAAAAACTTACCGGCCGACTGTAGTTTCCATCGTTTGCCCTCGTTCTGAGGCGACGTCGCTATTAACGATGATTGAAACAGTAGAAGGGGACGTAATTCTTTTCCCCGCGTTTTTCCGTAACGCTAAAAATTTATATAGAGGTTTGTTTTAAAGGAACGAGAATACATTATTACACTGACATATGCTGTTATGAATACAAGCGAGAGAGAGAAAGAGAAAAAAAAAAACCCATCACATTATTAGAAAAGAAAAAAATACTTTTCAGAGAACAGACATAAACAAATAAAATAATATGCGATTTATTTTACATGCGCGAGAAGTAGAATTAATTTACAACAATGAGTAAAAACTATACAATACATAACATAAAATAATATAGAAAAAGTATTAGAGAATATTTTACTGGGGCTGTTTCTCAGACTATAGAAGGAGCTATTTTTTCTATTTTAATTTTCTCCCCGAAATGGGGAGTGAGCCGATCCTGGAGGTACTGCAATACCAGGCCAACTCGTGGCAAGAGCGGTGCAAGCACCTAACATCTCACCTAGTTGCAAAAATCAGTTTAATATCGAAGTACCCACATGGGGTACGTATCAGATATTAAGCTGATAAGAACAGATACTACACTTTGATCTTAGCCAAAAGGCCGAGAAGCGATACTCAAATGTTTCCGAGTTTCCAAAGCCTATAAATCCTATGTCTTACTCAGACACGGTGTTTTAATTTTAAAACAAGCTACACAAATTTTGCAAATGTATATACAAAAAGCACACGAAACACGAGATCTTGCTTTGCTTTAATTACCCAACAGCATGAAACGATTTCTGCATGACAAAACTGGTGTGAAAATAAAAAAAGCGGCTTGTGAAATACGGCAAGTCGCAATAAAAGGGAGAATGCATTTTTAAACGTATGTCATACGTATACGTATTCGTATTTAATCTTAATCGAACAAAACAACATGACAATTTTAATTCATTCTATGTCCGACGAACGCAGATTTCAAAGCCTTGAAAATTTCATTGATCACAAAATAAATTCAACGCTTTTTCACAATCAGCACGGACTTTTCACTCTGTCGTTTAAATAAAAAACACACAAACAGTTCATCTGTTCTATTTTTTAAAGGAATTAACCGGTACAGCTATGTTTAAATTAATTTTAAAAGGAGGAAAAAACTTACCGGCCGACTGTAGTTTCCATCGTTTGCCCTCGTTCTGAGGCGACGTCGCTATTAACGATGATTGAAACAGTAGAAGGGGACGTAATTCTTTTCCCCGCGTTTTTCCGTAACGCTAAAAATTTATATAGAGTTTGTTTTAAAGGAACGAGAATACATTATTACACTGACATATGCTGTTATGAATACAAGCGAGAGAGAGAAAGAGAAAAAAAAAAACCCATCACATTATTAGAAAAGAAAAAAATACTTTTCAGAGAACAGACATAAACAAATAAAATAATATGCGATTTATTTTACATGCGCGAGAAGTAGAATTAATTTACAACAATGAGTAAAACTATACAATACATAACATAAAAATAATATAGAAAAAGTATTAGAGAATATTTTACTGGGGCTGTTTCTCAGACTATAGAAGGAGCTATTTTTCTATTTTAATTTTCTCCCCGAAATGGGGAGTGAGCCGATCCTGGAGGTACTGCAATACCAGGCCAACTCGTGGCAAGAGCGGTGCAAGCACCTAACATCTCACCTAGTTGCAAAAATCAGTTTAATATCGAAGTACCCACATGGGGTACGTATCAGATATTAAGCTGATAAGAACAGATACTACACTTTGATCTTAGCCAAAAGGCCGAGAAGCGATACTCAAATGTTTCCGAGTTTCCAAAGCCTATAAATCCTATGTCTTACTCAGACACGGTGTTTTAATTTTAAAACAAGCTACACAAATTTTGCAAATGTATATACAAAAAGCACACGAAACACGAGATCTTGCTTTGCTTTAATTACCCAACAGCATGAACGATTTCTGCATGACAAAACTGGTGTGAAAATAAAAAAGCGGCTTGTGAAATACGGCAAGTCCGCAATAAAAGGGAGAATGCATTTTTAAACGTATGTCATACGTATACGTATTCGTATTTAATCTTAATCGAACAAAACAACATGACAATTTTAATTCATTCTATGTCCGACGAACGCAGATTTCAAAGCCTTGAAAATTTCATTGATCACAAAATAAATTCAACGCTTTTTCACAATCAGCACGGACTTTTCACTCTGTCGTTTAAATAAAAAACACACAAACAGTTCATCTGTTCTATTTTTTAAGGAATTAACCGGTACAGCTATGTTTAAATTAATTTTAAAAGGAGGAAAAAACTTACCGGCCGACTGTAGTTTCCATCGTTTGCCCTCGTTCTGAGGCGACGTCGCTATTAACGATGATTGAAACAGTAGAAGGGGACGTAATTCTTTTCCCCGCGTTTTTCCGTAACGCTAAAAATTTATATAGAGTTTGTTTTAAAGGAACGAGAATACATTATTACACTGACATATGCTGTTATGAATACAAGCGAGAGAGAGAAAGAGAAAAAAAAAAACCCATCACATTATTAGAAAAGAAAAAAATACTTTTCAGAGAACAGACATAAACAAATAAAATAATATGCGATTTATTTTACATGCGCGAGAAGTAGAATTAATTTACAACAATGAGTAAAACTATACAATACATAACATAAAATAATATAGAAAAAGTATTAGAGAATATTTTACTGGGGCTGTTTCTCAGACTATAGAAGGAGCTATTTTTCTATTTTAATTTTCTCCCGAAATGGGGAGTGAGCCGATCCTGGAGGTACTGCAATACCAGGCCAACTCGTGGCAAGAGCGGTGCAAGCACCTAACATCTCACCTAGTTGCAAAAAATCAGTTTAATATCGAAGTACCCACATGGGGTACGTATCAGATATTAAGCTGATAAGAACAGATACTACACTTTGATCTTAGCCAAAAGGCCGAGAAGCGATACTCAAATGTTTCCGAGTTTCCAAAGCCTATAAATCCTATGTCTTACTCAGACACGGTGTTTTAATTTTAAAACAAGCTACACAAATTTTGCAAATGTATATACAAAAAGCACACGAAACACGAGATCTTGCTTTGCTTTAATTACCCAACAGCATGAAACGATTTCTGCATGACAAAACTGGTGTGAAAATAAAAAAAGCGGCTTGTGAAATACGGCAAGTCGCAATAAAAGGGAGAATGCATTTTTAAACGTATGTCATACGTATACGTATTCGTATTTAATCTTAATCGAACAAAACAACATGACAATTTTAATTCATTCTATGTCCGACGAACGCAGATTTCAAAGCCTTGAAAATTTCATTGATCACAAAATAAATTCAACGCTTTTTCACAATCAGCACGGACTTTTCACTCTGTCGTTTAAATAAAAAACACACAAACAGTTCATCTGTTCTATTTTTTAAAGGAATTAACCGGTACAGCTATGTTTAAATTAATTTTAAAAGGAGGAAAAAACTTACCGGCCGACTGTAGTTTCCATCGTTTGCCCTCGTTCTGAGGCGACGTCGCTATTAACGATGATTGAAACAGTAGAAGGGGACGTAATTCTTTTCCCCGCGTTTTTCCGTAACGCTAAAAATTTATATAGAGTTTGTTTTAAAGGAACGAGAATACATTATTACACTGACATATGCTGTTATGAATACAAGCGAGAGAGAGAAAGAGAAAAAAAAAAACCCATCACATTATTAGAAAAGAAAAAAATACTTTTCAGAGAACAGACATAAACAAATAAAATAATATGCGATTTATTTTACATGCGCGAGAAGTAGAATTAATTTACAACAATGAGTAAAACTATACAATACATAACATAAAATAATATAGAAAAAGTATTAGAGAATATTTTACTGGGGCTGTTTCTCAGACTATAGAAGGAGCTATTTTTCTATTTTAATTTTCTCCCCGAAATGGGGAGTGAGCCGATCCTGGAGGTACTGCAATACCAGGCCAACTCGTGGCAAGAGCGGTGCAAGCACCTAACATCTCACCTAGTTGCAAAAATCAGTTTAATATCGAAGTACCCACATGGGGTACGTATCAGATATTAAGCTGATAAGAACAGATACTACACTTTGATCTTAGCCAAAAGGCCGAGAAGCGATACTCAAATGTTTCCGAGTTTCCAAAGCCTATAAATCCTATGTCTTACTCAGACACGGTGTTTTAATTTTAAAACAAGCTACACAAATTTTGCAAATGTATATACAAAAAGCACACGAAACACGAGATCTTGCTTTGCTTTAATTACCCAACAGCATGAAACGATTTCTGCATGACAAAACTGGTGTGAAAATAAAAAAAGCGGCTTGTGAAATACGGCAAGTCGCAATAAAAGGGAGAATGCATTTTTAAACGTATGTCATACGTATACGTATTCGTATTTAATCTTAATCGAACAAAACAACATGACAATTTTAATTCATTCTATGTCCGACGAACGCAGATTTCAAAGCCTTGAAAATTTCATTGATCACAAAATAAATTCAACGCTTTTTCACAATCAGCACGGACTTTTCACTCTGTCGTTTAAATAAAAAACACACAAACAGTTCATCTGTTCTATTTTTTAAAGGAATTAACCGGTACAGCTATGTTTAAATTAATTTTAAAAGGAGGAAAAAACTTACCGGCCGACTGTAGTTTCCATCGTTTGCCCTCGTTCTGAGGCGACGTCGCTATTAACGATGATTGAAACAGTAGAAGGGGACGTAATTCTTTTCCCCGCGTTTTTCCGTAACGCTAAAAATTTATATAGAGTTTGTTTTAAAGGAACGAGAATACATTATTACACTGACATATGCTGTTATGAATACAAGCGAGAGAGAGAAAGAGAAAAAAAAAAACCCATCACATTATTAGAAAAGAAAAAAATACTTTTCAGAGAACAGACATAAACAAATAAAATAATATGCGATTTATTTTACATGCGCGAGAAGTAGAATTAATTTACAACAATGAGTAAAACTATACAATACATAACATAAAATAATATAGAAAAAGTATTAGAGAATATTTTACTGGGGCTGTTTCTCAGACTATAGAAGGAGCTATTTTTCTATTTTAATTTTCTCCCCGAAATGGGGAGTGAGCCGATCCTGGAGGTACTGCAATACCAGGCCAACTCGTGGCAAGAGCGGTGCAAGCACCTAACATCTCACCTAGTTGCAAAAATCAGTTTAATATCGAAGTACCCACATGGGGTACGTATCAGATATTAAGCTGATAAGAACAGATACTACACTTTGATCTTAGCCAAAAGGCCGAGAAGCGATACTCAAATGTTTCCGAGTTTCCAAAGCCTATAAATCCTATGTCTTACTCAGACACGGTGTTTTAATTTTAAAACAAGCTACACAAATTTTGCAAATGTATATACAAAAAGCACACGAAACACGAGATCTTGCTTTGCTTTAATTACCCAACAGCATGAAACGATTTCTGCATGACAAAACTGGTGTGAAAATAAAAAAAGCGGCTTGTGAAATACGGCAAGTCGCAATAAAAGGGAGAATGCATTTTTAAACGTATGTCATACGTATACGTATTCGTATTTAATCTTAATCGAACAAAACAACATGACAATTTTAATTCATTCTATGTCCGACGAACGCAGATTTCAAAGCCTTGAAAATTTCATTGATCACAAAATAAATTCAACGCTTTTTCACAATCAGCACGGACTTTTCACTCTGTCGTTTAAATAAAAAACACACAAACAGTTCATCTGTTCTATTTTTTAAAGGAATTAACCGGTACAGCTATGTTTAAATTAATTTTAAAAGGAGGAAAAAACTTACCGGCCGACTGTAGTTTCCATCGTTTGCCCTCGTTCTGAGGCGACGTCGCTATTAACGATGATTGAAACAGTAGAAGGGGACGTAATTCTTTTCCCCGCGTTTTTCCGTAACGCTAAAAATTTATATAGAGTTTGTTTTAAAGGAACGAGAATACATTATTACACTGACATATGCTGTTATGAATACAAGCGAGAGAGAGAAAGAGAAAAAAAAAAACCCATCACATTATTAGAAAAGAAAAAAATACTTTTCAGAGAACAGACATAAACAAATAAAATAATATGCGATTTATTTTACATGCGCGAGAAGTAGAATTAATTTACAACAATGAGTAAAACTATACAATACATAACATAAAATAATATAGAAAAAGTATTAGAGAATATTTTACTGGGGCTGTTTCTCAGACTATAGAAGGAGCTATTTTTCTATTTTAATTTTCTCCCCGAAATGGGGAGTGAGCCGATCCTGGAGGTACTGCAATACCAGGCCAACTCGTGGCAAGAGCGGTGCAAGCACCTAACATCTCACCTAGTTGCAAAAATCAGTTTAATATCGAAGTACCCACATGGGGTACGTATCAGATATTAAGCTGATAAGAACAGATACTACACTTTGATCTTAGCCAAAAGGCCGAGAAGCGATACTCAAATGTTTCCGAGTTTCCAAAGCCTATAAATCCTATGTCTTACTCAGACACGGTGTTTTAATTTTAAAACAAGCTACACAAATTTTGCAAATGTATATACAAAAAGCACACGAAACACGAGATCTTGCTTTGCTTTAATTACCCAACAGCATGAAACGATTTCTGCATGACAAAACTGGTGTGAAAATAAAAAAAGCGGCTTGTGAAATACGGCAAGTCGCAATAAAAGGGAGAATGCATTTTTAAACGTATGTCATACGTATACGTATTCGTATTTAATCTTAATCGAACAAAACAACATGACAATTTTAATTCATTCTATGTCCGACGAACGCAGATTTCAAAGCCTTGAAAATTTCATTGATCACAAAATAAATTCAACGCTTTTTCACAATCAGCACGGACTTTTCACTCTGTCGTTTAAATAAAAAACACACAAACAGTTCATCTGTTCTATTTTTTAAAGGAATTAACCGGTACAGCTATGTTTAAATTAATTTTAAAAGGAGGAAAAAACTTACCGGCCGACTGTAGTTTCCATCGTTTGCCCTCGTTCTGAGGCGACGTCGCTATTAACGATGATTGAAACAGTAGAAGGGGACGTAATTCTTTTCCCCGCGTTTTTCCGTAACGCTAAAAATTTATATAGAGTTTGTTTTAAAGGAACGAGAATACATTATTACACTGACATATGCTGTTATGAATACAAGCGAGAGAGAGAAAGAGAAAAAAAAAAACCCATCACATTATTAGAAAAGAAAAAAATACTTTTCAGAGAACAGACATAAACAAATAAAATAATATGCGATTTATTTTACATGCGCGAGAAGTAGAATTAATTTACAACAATGAGTAAAACTATACAATACATAACATAAAATAATATAGAAAAAGTATTAGAGAATATTTTACTGGGGCTGTTTCTCAGACTATAGAAGGAGCTATTTTTCTATTTTAATTTTCTCCCCGAAATGGGGAGTGAGCCGATCCTGGAGGTACTGCAATACCAGGCCAACTCGTGGCAAGAGCGGTGCAAGCACCTAACATCTCACCTAGTTGCAAAAATCAGTTTAATATCGAAGTACCCACATGGGGTACGTATCAGATATTAAGCTGATAAGAACAGATACTACACTTTGATCTTAGCCAAAAGGCCGAGAAGCGATACTCAAATGTTTCCGAGTTTCCAAAGCCTATAAATCCTATGTCTTACTCAGACACGGTGTTTTAATTTTAAAACAAGCTACACAAATTTTGCAAATGTATATACAAAAAGCACACGAAACACGAGATCTTGCTTTGCTTTAATTACCCAACAGCATGAAACGATTTCTGCATGACAAAACTGGTGTGAAAATAAAAAAAGCGGCTTGTGAAATACGGCAAGTCGCAATAAAAGGGAGAATGCATTTTTAAACGTATGTCATACGTATACGTATTCGTATTTAATCTTAATCGAACAAAACAACATGACAATTTTAATTCATTCTATGTCCGACGAACGCAGATTTCAAAGCCTTGAAAATTTCATTGATCACAAAATAAATTCAACGCTTTTTCACAATCAGCACGGACTTTTCACTCTGTCGTTTAAATAAAAAACACACAAACAGTTCATCTGTTCTATTTTTTAAAGGAATTAACCGGTACAGCTATGTTTAAATTAATTTTAAAAGGAGGAAAAAACTTACCGGCCGACTGTAGTTTCCATCGTTTGCCCTCGTTCTGAGGCGACGTCGCTATTAACGATGATTGAAACAGTAGAAGGGGACGTAATTCTTTTCCCCGCGTTTTTCCGTAACGCTAAAAATTTATATAGAGTTTGTTTTAAAGGAACGAGAATACATTATTACACTGACATATGCTGTTATGAATACAAGCGAGAGAGAGAAAGAGAAAAAAAAAAACCCATCACATTATTAGAAAAGAAAAAAATACTTTTCAGAGAACAGACATAAACAAATAAAATAATATGCGATTTATTTTACATGCGCGAGAAGTAGAATTAATTTACAACAATGAGTAAAACTATACAATACATAACATAAAATAATATAGAAAAAGTATTAGAGAATATTTTACTGGGGCTGTTTCTCAGACTATAGAAGGAGCTATTTTTCTATTTTAATTTTCTCCCCGAAATGGGGAGTGAGCCGATCCTGGAGGTACTGCAATACCAGGCCAACTCGTGGCAAGAGCGGTGCAAGCACCTAACATCTCACCTAGTTGCAAAAATCAGTTTAATATCGAAGTACCCACATGGGGTACGTATCAGATATTAAGCTGATAAGAACAGATACTACACTTTGATCTTAGCCAAAAGGCCGAGAAGCGATACTCAAATGTTTCCGAGTTTCCAAAGCCTATAAATCCTATGTCTTACTCAGACACGGTGTTTTAATTTTAAAACAAGCTACACAAATTTTGCAAATGTATATACAAAAAGCACACGAAACACGAGATCTTGCTTTGCTTTAATTACCCAACAGCATGAAACGATTTCTGCATGACAAAACTGGTGTGAAAATAAAAAAAGCGGCTTGTGAAATACGGCAAGTCGCAATAAAAGGGAGAATGCATTTTTAAACGTATGTCATACGTATACGTATTCGTATTTAATCTTAATCGAACAAAACAACATGACAATTTTAATTCATTCTATGTCCGACGAACGCAGATTTCAAAGCCTTGAAAATTTCATTGATCACAAAATAAATTCAACGCTTTTTCACAATCAGCACGGACTTTTCACTCTGTCGTTTAAATAAAAAACACACAAACAGTTCATCTGTTCTATTTTTTAAAGGAATTAACCGGTACAGCTATGTTTAAATTAATTTTAAAAGGAGGAAAAAACTTACCGGCCGACTGTAGTTTCCATCGTTTGCCCTCGTTCTGAGGCGACGTCGCTATTAACGATGATTGAAACAGTAGAAGGGGACGTAATTCTTTTCCCCGCGTTTTTCCGTAACGCTAAAAATTTATATAGAGTTTGTTTTAAAGGAACGAGAATACATTATTACACTGACATATGCTGTTATGAATACAAGCGAGAGAGAGAAAGAGAAAAAAAAAAACCCATCACATTATTAGAAAAGAAAAAAATACTTTTCAGAGAACAGACATAAACAAATAAAATAATATGCGATTTATTTTACATGCGCGAGAAGTAGAATTAATTTACAACAATGAGTAAAACTATACAATACATAACATAAAATAATATAGAAAAAGTATTAGAGAATATTTTACTGGGGCTGTTTCTCAGACTATAGAAGGAGCTATTTTTCTATTTTAATTTTCTCCCCGAAATGGGGAGTGAGCCGATCCTGGAGGTACTGCAATACCAGGCCAACTCGTGGCAAGAGCGGTGCAAGCACCTAACATCTCACCTAGTTGCAAAAATCAGTTTAATATCGAAGTACCCACATGGGGTACGTATCAGATATTAAGCTGATAAGAACAGATACTACACTTTGATCTTAGCCAAAAGGCCGAGAAGCGATACTCAAATGTTTCCGAGTTTCCAAAGCCTATAAATCCTATGTCTTACTCAGACACGGTGTTTTAATTTTAAAACAAGCTACACAAATTTTGCAAATGTATATACAAAAAGCACACGAAACACGAGATCTTGCTTTGCTTTAATTACCCAACAGCATGAAACGATTTCTGCATGACAAAACTGGTGTGAAAATAAAAAAAGCGGCTTGTGAAATACGGCAAGTCGCAATAAAAGGGAGAATGCATTTTTAAACGTATGTCATACGTATACGTATTCGTATTTAATCTTAATCGAACAAAACAACATGACAATTTTAATTCATTCTATGTCCGACGAACGCAGATTTCAAAGCCTTGAAAATTTCATTGATCACAAAATAAATTCAACGCTTTTTCACAATCAGCACGGACTTTTCACTCTGTCGTTTAAATAAAAAACACACAAACAGTTCATCTGTTCTATTTTTTAAAGGAATTAACCGGTACAGCTATGTTTAAATTAATTTTAAAAGGAGGAGAAAAAACTTACCGGCCGACTGTAGTTTCCATCGTTTGCCCTCGTTCTGAGGCGACGTCGCTATTAACGATGATTGAAACAGTAGAAGGGGACGTAATTCTTTTCCCCGCGTTTTTCCGTAACGCTAAAAATTTATATAGAGTTTGTTTTAAAGGAACGAGAATACATTATTACACTGACATATGCTGTTATGAATACAAGCGAGAGAGAGAAAGAGAAAAAAAAAAACCCATCACATTATTAGAAAAGAAAAAAATACTTTTCAGAGAACAGACATAAACAAATAAAATAATATGCGATTTATTTTACATGCGCGAGAAGTAGAATTAATTTACAACAATGAGTAAAACTATACAATACATAACATAAAATAATATAGAAAAAGTATTAGAGAATATTTTACTGGGGCTGTTTCTCAGACTATAGAAGGAGCTATTTTTCTATTTTAATTTTCTCCCCGAAATGGGGAGTGAGCCGATCCTGGAGGTACTGCAATACCAGGCCAACTCGTGGCAAGAGCGGTGCAAGCACCTAACATCTCACCTAGTTGCAAAAATCAGTTTAATATCGAAGTACCCACATGGGGTACGTATCAGATATTAAGCTGATAAGAACAGATACTACACTTTGATCTTAGCCAAAAGGCCGAGAAGCGATACTCAAATGTTTCCGAGTTTCCAAAGCCTATAAATCCTATGTCTTACTCAGACACGGTGTTTTAATTTTAAAACAAGCTACACAAATTTTGCAAATGTATATACAAAAAGCACACGAAACACGAGATCTTGCTTTGCTTTAATTACCCAACAGCATGAAACGATTTCTGCATGACAAAACTGGTGTGAAAATAAAAAAAGCGGCTTGTGAAATACGGCAAGTCGCAATAAAAGGGAGAATGCATTTTTAAACGTATGTCATACGTATACGTATTCGTATTTAATCTTAATCGAACAAAACAACATGACAATTTTAATTCATTCTATGTCCGACGAACGCAGATTTCAAAGCCTTGAAAATTTCATTGATCACAAAATAAATTCAACGCTTTTTCACAATCAGCACGGACTTTTCACTCTGTCGTTTAAATAAAAAACACACAAACAGTTCATCTGTTCTATTTTTTAAAGGAATTAACCGGTACAGCTATGTTTAAATTAATTTTAAAAGGAGGAAAAAACTTACCGGCCGACTGTAGTTTCCATCGTTTGCCCTCGTTCTGAGGCGACGTCGCTATTAACGATGATTGAAACAGTAGAAGGGGACGTAATTCTTTTCCCCGCGTTTTTCCGTAACGCTAAAAATTTATATAGAGTTTGTTTTAAAGGAACGAGAATACATTATTACACTGACATATGCTGTTATGAATACAAGCGAGAGAGAGAAAGAGAAAAAAAAAAACCCATCACATTATTAGAAAAGAAAAAAATACTTTTCAGAGAACAGACATAAACAAATAAAATAATATGCGATTTATTTTACATGCGCGAGAAGTAGAATTAATTTACAACAATGAGTAAAACTATACAATACATAACATAAAATAATATAGAAAAAGTATTAGAGAATATTTTACTGGGGCTGTTTCTCAGACTATAGAAGGAGCTATTTTTCTATTTTAATTTTCTCCCCGAAATGGGGAGTGAGCCGATCCTGGAGGTACTGCAATACCAGGCCAACTCGTGGCAAGAGCGGTGCAAGCACCTAACATCTCACCTAGTTGCAAAAATCAGTTTAATATCGAAGTACCCACATGGGGTACGTATCAGATATTAAGCTGATAAGAACAGATACTACACTTTGATCTTAGCCAAAAGGCCGAGAAGCGATACTCAAATGTTTCCGAGTTTCCAAAGCCTATAAATCCTATGTCTTACTCAGACACGGTGTTTTAATTTTAAAACAAGCTACACAAATTTTGCAAATGTATATACAAAAAGCACACGAAACACGAGATCTTGCTTTGCTTTAATTACCCAACAGCATGAAACGATTTCTGCATGACAAAACTGGTGTGAAAATAAAAAAAGCGGCTTGTGAAATACGGCAAGTCGCAATAAAAGGGAGAATGCATTTTTAAACGTATGTCATACGTATACGTATTCGTATTTAATCTTAATCGAACAAAACAACATGACAATTTTAATTCATTCTATGTCCGACGAACGCAGATTTCAAAGCCTTGAAAATTTCATTGATCACAAAATAAATTCAACGCTTTTTCACAATCAGCACGGACTTTTCACTCTGTCGTTTAAATAAAAAACACACAAACAGTTCATCTGTTCTATTTTTTAAAGGAATTAACCGGTACAGCTATGTTTAAATTAATTTTAAAAGGAGGAAAAAACTTACCGGCCGACTGTAGTTTCCATCGTTTGCCCTCGTTCTGAGGCGACGTCGCTATTAACGATGATTGAAACAGTAGAAGGGGACGTAATTCTTTTCCCCGCGTTTTTCCGTAACGCTAAAAATTTATATAGAGTTTGTTTTAAAGGAACGAGAATACATTATTACACTGACATATGCTGTTATGAATACAAGCGAGAGAGAGAAAGAGAAAAAAAAAAAACCCATCACATTATTAGAAAAGAAAAAAATACTTTTCAGAGAACAGACATAAACAAATAAAATAATATGCGATTTATTTTACATGCGCGAGAAGTAGAATTAATTTACAACAATGAGTAAAACTATACAATACATAACATAAAATAATATAGAAAAAGTATTAGAGAATATTTTACTGGGGCTGTTTCTCAGACTATAGAAGGAGCTATTTTTCTATTTTAATTTTCTCCCCGAAATGGGGAGTGAGCCGATCCTGGAGGTACTGCAATACCAGGCCAACTCGTGGCAAGAGCGGTGCAAGCACCTAACATCTCACCTAGTTGCAAAAATCAGTTTAATATCGAAGTACCCACATGGGGTACGTATCAGATATTAAGCTGATAAGAACAGATACTACACTTTGATCTTAGCCAAAAGGCCGAGAAGCGATACTCAAATGTTTCCGAGTTTCCAAAGCCTATAAATCCTATGTCTTACTCAGACACGGTGTTTTAATTTTAAAACAAGCTACACAAATTTTGCAAATGTATATACAAAAAGCACACGAAACACGAGATCTTGCTTTGCTTTAATTACCCAACAGCATGAAACGATTTCTGCATGACAAAACTGGTGTGAAAATAAAAAAAGCGGCTTGTGAAATACGGCAAGTCGCAATAAAAGGGAGAATGCATTTTTAAACGTATGTCATACGTATACGTATTCGTATTTAATCTTAATCGAACAAAACAACATGACAATTTTAATTCATTCTATGTCCGACGAACGCAGATTTCAAAGCCTTGAAAATTTCATTGATCACAAAATAAATTCAACGCTTTTTCACAATCAGCACGGACTTTTCACTCTGTCGTTTAAATAAAAAACACACAAACAGTTCATCTGTTCTATTTTTTAAAGGAATTAACCGGTACAGCTATGTTTAAATTAATTTTAAAAGGAGGAAAAAACTTACCGGCCGACTGTAGTTTCCATCGTTTGCCCTCGTTCTGAGGCGACGTCGCTATTAACGATGATTGAAACAGTAGAAGGGGACGTAATTCTTTTCCCCGCGTTTTTCCGTAACGCTAAAAATTTATATAGAGTTTGTTTTAAAGGAACGAGAATACATTATTACACTGACATATGCTGTTATGAATACAAGCGAGAGAGAGAAAGAGAAAAAAAAAAACCCATCACATTATTAGAAAAGAAAAAAATACTTTTCAGAGAACAGACATAAACAAATAAAATAATATGCGATTTATTTTACATGCGCGAGAAGTAGAATTAATTTACAACAATGAGTAAAACTATACAATACATAACATAAAATAATATAGAAAAAGTATTAGAGAATATTTTACTGGGGCTGTTTCTCAGACTATAGAAGGAGCTATTTTTCTATTTTAATTTTCTCCCCGAAATGGGGAGTGAGCCGATCCTGGAGGTACTGCAATACCAGGCCAACTCGTGGCAAGAGCGGTGCAAGCACCTAACATCTCACCTAGTTGCAAAAATCAGTTTAATATCGAAGTACCCACATGGGGTACGTATCAGATATTAAGCTGATAAGAACAGATACTACACTTTGATCTTAGCCAAAAGGCCGAGAAGCGATACTCAAATGTTTCCGAGTTTCCAAAGCCTATAAATCCTATGTCTTACTCAGACACGGTGTTTTAATTTTAAAACAAGCTACACAAATTTTGCAAATGTATATACAAAAAGCACACGAAACACGAGATCTTGCTTTGCTTTAATTACCCAACAGCATGAAACGATTTCTGCATGACAAAACTGGTGTGAAAATAAAAAAAGCGGCTTGTGAAATACGGCAAGTCGCAATAAAAGGGAGAATGCATTTTTAAACGTATGTCATACGTATACGTATTCGTATTTAATCTTAATCGAACAAAACAACATGACAATTTTAATTCATTCTATGTCCGACGAACGCAGATTTCAAAGCCTTGAAAATTTCATTGATCACAAAATAAATTCAACGCTTTTTCACAATCAGCACGGACTTTTCACTCTGTCGTTTAAATAAAAAACACACAAACAGTTCATCTGTTCTATTTTTTAAAGGAATTAACCGGTACAGCTATGTTTAAATTAATTTTAAAAGGAGGAAAAAACTTACCGGCCGACTGTAGTTTCCATCGTTTGCCCTCGTTCTGAGGCGACGTCGCTATTAACGATGATTGAAACAGTAGAAGGGGACGTAATTCTTTTCCCCGCGTTTTTCCGTAACGCTAAAAATTTATATAGAGTTTGTTTTAAAGGAACGAGAATACATTATTACACTGACATATGCTGTTATGAATACAAGCGAGAGAGAGAAAGAGAAAAAAAAAAAACCCATCACATTATTAGAAAAGAAAAAAATACTTTTCAGAGAACAGACATAAACAAATAAAATAATATGCGATTTATTTTACATGCGCGAGAAGTAGAATTAATTTACAACAATGAGTAAAACTATACAATACATAACATAAAATAATATAGAAAAAGTATTAGAGAATATTTTACTGGGGCTGTTTCTCAGACTATAGAAGGAGCTATTTTTCTATTTTAATTTTCTCCCCGAAATGGGGAGTGAGCCGATCCTGGAGGTACTGCAATACCAGGCCAACTCGTGGCAAGAGCGGTGCAAGCACCTAACATCTCACCTAGTTGCAAAAATCAGTTTAATATCGAAGTACCCACATGGGGTACGTATCAGATATTAAGCTGATAAGAACAGATACTACACTTTGATCTTAGCCAAAAGGCCGAGAAGCGATACTCAAATGTTTCCGAGTTTCCAAAGCCTATAAATCCTATGTCTTACTCAGACACGGTGTTTTAATTTTAAAACAAGCTACACAAATTTTGCAAATGTATATACAAAAAGCACACGAAACACGAGATCTTGCTTTGCTTTAATTACCCAACAGCATGAAACGATTTCTGCATGACAAAACTGGTGTGAAAATAAAAAAAGCGGCTTGTGAAATACGGCAAGTCGCAATAAAAGGGAGAATGCATTTTTAAACGTATGTCATACGTATACGTATTCGTATTTAATCTTAATCGAACAAAACAACATGACAATTTTAATTCATTCTATGTCCGACGAACGCAGATTTCAAAGCCTTGAAAATTTCATTGATCACAAAATAAATTCAACGCTTTTTCACAATCAGCACGGACTTTTCACTCTGTCGTTTAATAAAAAACACACAAACAGTTCATCTGTTCTATTTTTTAAAGGAATTAACCGGTACAGCTATGTTTAAATTAATTTTAAAAGGAGGAAAAAACTTACCGGCCGACTGTAGTTTCCATCGTTTGCCCTCGTTCTGAGGCGACGTCGCTATTAACGATGATTGAAACAGTAGAAGGGGACGTAATTCTTTTCCCCGCGTTTTTCCGTAACGCTAAAAATTTATATAGAGTTTGTTTTAAAGGAACGAGAATACATTATTACACTGACATATGCTGTTATGAATACAAGCGAGAGAGAGAAAGAGAAAAAAAAAAACCCATCACATTATTAGAAAAGAAAAAAATACTTTTCAGAGAACAGACATAAACAAATAAAATAATATGCGATTTATTTTACATGCGCGAGAAGTAGAATTAATTTACAACAATGAGTAAAACTATACAATACATAACATAAAATAATATAGAAAAAGTATTAGAGAATATTTTACTGGGGCTGTTTCTCAGACTATAGAAGGAGCTATTTTTCTATTTTAATTTTCTCCCCGAAATGGGGAGTGAGCCGATCCTGGAGGTACTGCAATACCAGGCCAACTCGTGGCAAGAGCGGTGCAAGCACCTAACATCTCACCTAGTTGCAAAAATCAGTTTAATATCGAAGTACCCACATGGGGTACGTATCAGATATTAAGCTGATAAGAACAGATACTACACTTTGATCTTAGCCAAAAGGCCGAGAAGCGATACTCAAATGTTTCCGAGTTTCCAAAGCCTATAAATCCTATGTCTTACTCAGACACGGTGTTTTAATTTTAAAACAAGCTACACAAATTTTGCAAATGTATATACAAAAAGCACACGAAACACGAGATCTTGCTTTGCTTTAATTACCCAACAGCATGAAACGATTTCTGCATGACAAAACTGGTGTGAAAATAAAAAAAGCGGCTTGTGAAATACGGCAAGTCGCAATAAAAGGGAGAATGCATTTTTAAACGTATGTCATACGTATACGTATTCGTATTTAATCTTAATCGAACAAAACAACATGACAATTTTAATTCATTCTATGTCCGACGAACGCAGATTTCAAAGCCTTGAAAATTTCATTGATCACAAAATAAATTCAACGCTTTTTCACAATCAGCACGGACTTTTCACTCTGTCGTTTAAATAAAAAACACACAAACAGTTCATCTGTTCTATTTTTTAAAGGAATTAACCGGTACAGCTATGTTTAAATTAATTTTAAAAGGAGGAAAAAACTTACCGGCCGACTGTAGTTTCCATCGTTTGCCCTCGTTCTGAGGCGACGTCGCTATTAACGATGATTGAAACAGTAGAAGGGGACGTAATTCTTTTCCCCGCGTTTTTCCGTAACGCTAAAAATTTATATAGAGTTTGTTTTAAAGGAACGAGAATACATTATTACACTGACATATGCTGTTATGAATACAAGCGAGAGAGAGAAAGAGAAAAAAAAAAACCCATCACATTATTAGAAAAGAAAAAAATACTTTTCAGAGAACAGACATAAACAAATAAAATAATATGCGATTTATTTTACATGCGCGAGAAGTAGAATTAATTTACAACAATGAGTAAAACTATACAATACATAACATAAAATAATATAGAAAAAGTATTAGAGAATATTTTACTGGGGCTGTTTCTCAGACTATAGAAGGAGCTATTTTTCTATTTTAATTTTCTCCCCGAAATGGGGAGTGAGCCGATCCTGGAGGTACTGCAATACCAGGCCAACTCGTGGCAAGAGCGGTGCAAGCACCTAACATCTCACCTAGTTGCAAAAATCAGTTTAATATCGAAGTACCCACATGGGGTACGTATCAGATATTAAGCTGATAAGAACAGATACTACACTTTGATCTTAGCCAAAAGGCCGAGAAGCGATACTCAAATGTTTCCGAGTTTCCAAAGCCTATAAATCCTATGTCTTACTCAGACACGGTGTTTTAATTTTAAAACAAGCTACACAAATTTTGCAAATGTATATACAAAAAGCACACGAAACACGAGATCTTGCTTTGCTTTAATTACCCAACAGCATGAAACGATTTCTGCATGACAAAACTGGTGTGAAAATAAAAAAAGCGGCTTGTGAAATACGGCAAGTCGCAATAAAAGGGAGAATGCATTTTTAAACGTATGTCATACGTATACGTATTCGTATTTAATCTTAATCGAACAAAACAACATGACAATTTTAATTCATTCTATGTCCGACGAACGCAGATTTCAAAGCCTTGAAAATTTCATTGATCACAAAATAAATTCAACGCTTTTTCACAATCAGCACGGACTTTTCACTCTGTCGTTTAAATAAAAAACACACAAACAGTTCATCTGTTCTATTTTTTAAAGGAATTAACCGGTACAGCTATGTTTAAATTAATTTTAAAAGGAGGAAAAAACTTACCGGCCGACTGTAGTTTCCATCGTTTGCCCTCGTTCTGAGGCGACGTCGCTATTAACGATGATTGAAACAGTAGAAGGGGACGTAATTCTTTTCCCCGCGTTTTTCCGTAACGCTAAAAATTTATATAGAGTTTGTTTTAAAGGAACGAGAATACATTATTACACTGACATATGCTGTTATGAATACAAGCGAGAGAGAGAAAGAGAAAAAAAAAAACCCATCACATTATTAGAAAAGAAAAAAATACTTTTCAGAGAACAGACATAAACAAATAAAATAATATGCGATTTATTTTACATGCGCGAGAAGTAGAATTAATTTACAACAATGAGTAAAACTATACAATACATAACATAAAATAATATAGAAAAAGTATTAGAGAATATTTTACTGGGGCTGTTTCTCAGACTATAGAAGGAGCTATTTTTCTATTTTAATTTTCTCCCCGAAATGGGGAGTGAGCCGATCCTGGAGGTACTGCAATACCAGGCCAACTCGTGGCAAGAGCGGTGCAAGCACCTAACATCTCACCTAGTTGCAAAAATCAGTTTAATATCGAAGTACCCACATGGGGTACGTATCAGATATTAAGCTGATAAGAACAGATACTACACTTTGATCTTAGCCAAAAGGCCGAGAAGCGATACTCAAATGTTTCCGAGTTTCCAAAGCCTATAAATCCTATGTCTTACTCAGACACGGTGTTTTAATTTTAAAACAAGCTACACAAATTTTGCAAATGTATATACAAAAAGCACACGAAACACGAGATCTTGCTTTGCTTTAATTACCCAACAGCATGAAACGATTTCTGCATGACAAAACTGGTGTGAAAATAAAAAAAGCGGCTTGTGAAATACGGCAAGTCGCAATAAAAGGGAGAATGCATTTTTAAACGTATGTCATACGTATACGTATTCGTATTTAATCTTAATCGAACAAAACAACATGACAATTTTAATTCATTCTATGTCCGACGAACGCAGATTTCAAAGCCTTGAAAATTTCATTGATCACAAAATAAATTCAACGCTTTTTCACAATCAGCACGGACTTTTCACTCTGTCGTTTAAATAAAAAACACACAAACAGTTCATCTGTTCTATTTTTTAAAGGAATTAACCGGTACAGCTATGTTTAAATTAATTTTAAAAGGAGGAAAAAAACTTACCGGCCGACTGTAGTTTCCATCGTTTGCCCTCGTTCTGAGGGCGACGTCGCTATTAACGATGATTGAAACAGTAGAAGGGGACGTAATTCTTTTCCCCGCGTTTTTCCGTAACGCTAAAAATTTATATAGAGTTTGTTTTAAAGGAACGAGAATACATTATTACACTGACATATGCTGTTATGAATACAAGCGAGAGAGAGAAAGAGAAAAAAAAAAAACCCATCACATTATTAGAAAAGAAAAAAATACTTTTCAGAGAACAGACATAAACAAATAAAATAATATGCGATTTATTTTACATGCGCGAGAAGTAGAATTAATTTACAACAATGAGTAAAACTATACAATACATAACATAAAATAATATAGAAAAAGTATTAGAGAATATTTTACTGGGGCTGTTTCTCAGACTATAGAAGGAGCTATTTTTCTATTTTAATTTTCTCCCCGAAATGGGGAGTGAGCCGATCCTGGAGGTACTGCAATACCAGGCCAACTCGTGGCAAGAGCGGTGCAAGCACCTAACATCTCACCTAGTTGCAAAAATCAGTTTAATATCGAAGTACCCCACATGGGGTACGTATCAGATATTAAGCTGATAAGAACAGATACTACACTTTGATCTTAGCCAAAAGGCCGAGAAGCGATACTCAAATGTTTCCGAGTTTCCAAAGCCTATAAATCCTATGTCTTACTCAGACACGGTGTTTTAATTTTAAAACAAGCTACACAAATTTTGCAAATGTATATACAAAAAGCACACGAAACACGAGATCTTGCTTTGCTTTAATTACCCAACAGCATGAAACGATTTCTGCATGACAAAACTGGTGTGAAAATAAAAAAAGCGGCTTGTGAAATACGGCAAGTCGCAATAAAAGGGAGAATGCATTTTTAAACGTATGTCATACGTATACGTATTCGTATTTAATCTTAATCGAACAAAACAACATGACAATTTTAATTCATTCTATGTCCGACGAACGCAGATTTCAAAGCCTTGAAAATTTCATTGATCACAAAATAAATTCAACGCTTTTTCACAATCAGCACGGACTTTTCACTCTGTCGTTTAAATAAAAAACACACAAACAGTTCATCTGTTCTATTTTTTAAAGGAATTAACCGGTACAGCTATGTTTAAATTAATTTTAAAAGGAGGAAAAAACTTACCGGCCGACTGTAGTTTCCATCGTTTGCCCTCGTTCTGAGGCGACGTCGCTATTAACGATGATTGAAACAGTAGAAGGGGACGTAATTCTTTTCCCCGCGTTTTTCCGTAACGCTAAAAATTTATATAGAGTTTGTTTTAAAGGAACGAGAATACATTATTACACTGACATATGCTGTTATGAATACAAGCGAGAGAGAGAAAGAGAAAAAAAAAAACCCATCACATTATTAGAAAAGAAAAAAATACTTTTCAGAGAACAGACATAAACAAATAAAATAATATGCGATTTATTTTACATGCGCGAGAAGTAGAATTAATTTACAACAATGAGTAAAACTATACAATACATAACATAAAATAATATAGAAAAAGTATTAGAGAATATTTTACTGGGGCTGTTTCTCAGACTATAGAAGGAGCTATTTTTCTATTT
>NW_026963782.1:0-20838 GCF_036588685.1 Mytilus trossulus | reverse complement strand
AGAATAGACAGGAAAACCTTAGACGACCACAATATTTACCTCTTGATGATGATGTAAAGAAAATTGCGGAATTACACTCTGACTGAAATTGCACAGATGGATGACCCATACAAGATTTTAGATATGAATGAATATCCCCCGGCTATAGAGATCTTGTGGTAGCCAGAATAACACTGTTCAATGCCAAGCGGGAGAGGAGAACCAAGTAGACTTACTATAAAGGAATGGGATGATGCAAAAGATGGGTGTCTGGTTAGCTGAAACCCACAAGAAAAAAAGCCAAAACATCAGAGGAACTTGAATTATTTGAAATTTATAAATTGTCATATCAGTCTGGCAAAAGTGTGTGCCATATGCCTCCAACACTCATTCCGAAAGATATCTGTGAAAGCTATACAAAAGCTTACTGATCCACAGATAAAGACAGATGGCAAGGTGTTAAACCTAGTAAATATATATGTATTTTCCAAACATCAAAGGCTCCAACTTTCATGTTAATGGATGGGAATAGTGTAAACAAAGTATGTAAGCAGGCAGGGCTGACAAAAAGAGATTAACGCCACCCAAATGAGACATTACATGTCAACTGTGTTTGCAAACTTGGATGTACCAGAGACAGACAGGCAGGCTTTTTATAGACACATGGGCCATTCAGAAGAAATCAATAAAAATGTTTACCAATGTCCATTGGCTGTTCAAGGAAATTACAAAAGTTGGAAAGTTTTTATATCTTATGGACAAAGGTAAGTTTATTTTTAATTTGTTGTTTACATTTAGGTAGAGTCTTGACTTTTTCCCTCTCTTGCGTTTAGACAAATAATCATAGCAGGGTCCACA
The DNA here is from genome assembly GCF_036588685.1 of Mytilus trossulus. NCBI lineage: Eukaryota > Metazoa > Mollusca > Bivalvia > Mytilida > Mytilidae > Mytilus > Mytilus trossulus. The sequence goes on along the minus strand of NW_026963782.1, from coordinate 20,001 downwards.
TTAAAGGTTGTCTGATTACTAGTGAATTTCATCATTAGCCAAGTAAAATCTGCATCCCTACATGCCAATCATTGTCAACTTAAAAAATTGAAAACAACACGTTTAATAATTTCATGTGTCCGAAACCCTTTTCTGGATTTACCTTCATCAGGAACGCTCAAGCTGATGACAGTGAACTTGTCCAATTGACAAGTTTAAATTAAATGTTGAAAACCTTGAAAAATACTTGATCTAGTATTTATATAAATCATCATGTCAATCAGCCCTGGTATTATCAACAAATATGTGTATTTTACCTTTTTCTAAGTTTGCAAACTTTTTAATAGTTGGCCAATCAGTGTATGATTCTGTTGTTGATTCTCATTATATTAGACAAGGGGGTGTGGCAATTCACCTGACTCATGCGTTTGAACACCCTGTCAAGTATTTTTAGCTCACCTGGCCGGAAGGGCCAATTGAGCTATTCTCATCACTTGTCGTCCGTCATCATTGTCGTGGTCATTGTTAACTTTTTACATTTTGGACTTCTTCTGGAGAACCACTGAATGGAATGGAACCAAACATGGCTATGAATGTTCCTTATGAGTTGCTGAACAAGTGTTGTTACTATGGAGCCGATCCATCATCCAAGATGGCAGCCAGCCGGAGAGACTTAGATTAATATAGGACCATATGTTAAAATACATACAAATGTCTTCTTTTAGAGAACCACTGAATGGAATGAAACCAAACATGACATGAATGTTCCTTATGAGGTGCTGACCAAGTGTTGTTTACTTTGTATCCAATCAATCATCCAAGATGGCTGCCAGAGGGGAACTTAGTTTAAACATTGGACACATTTGGGAAATACATCCAAATTTTCTTCTTTTAAAGAACGTCACCGCTTGGAATGAAACTAAAACATGTCATAAATGTTCCCTATGAGGGTGGCTGATGAAGCGTTGCTACCTTGTTGCTGATCTACTGTTCAAGATGGCCACGCAGGATATTATAATAAAATTATGGAACTAATATTAAGCCAAAATTTTGCCTCAATCATTATTTAGTATCTGTTATGATTTGTATTTTTCTTTATTTAATTACAAAAACTAAAGTAGAGTAAGGTGAGCAACGCAGGCTCTTGAGAGCTTCTAATTTGTTGTCCTGGTTGCTTGTGCACAAGTAAAAGATATCACTCGACATTATTAAATTTAATAAAAAATATATAATGATTTTCACACCTAATAGGCTATTTGCCAATTCCCTTAATTGACCCTGTTATTAGAGATCCCTAATTTGGTTGTCTCCCTTATGACGGACATTATTTTTTATTTACAATGGAGAGCTATGATACAGAGCAAATTTACCTGTGCGTAATGTGAGTAATCTATAAGGTTTTTAAATCTTTTAATTACATTAATTTGTTGTTTAGCTTAATTCTTTTGACATCAGAAATTATTTTTCATGAAAAATTAGCTGAACCGCCGATACATCACTTTCAATTCATCATACTTTGCATTGGCAAAAGGGAATCTTGTCCGGTATGGAACCAGTCTACGATTGACAAAGGGAAGTAATTTGTTTAAAAAGTGTGTAATAATAGAATCAAATCGGTAATTGGCAAATGGACTATTAAGATGTATAAAATTAAAAGAAATCAATGCTCAAACATATATTGAATTTAAGTCAAAACATCCATGTTTATGGCGAGAGGTACAAATTAAAATTGAAAAAAGATTCATAGCCATAAGAAAAATAAGTGCATGTGTGAACCTTGCTCTAATAAACATTAAATGACCTTGGTCTATCAAACATGTATCACCAATAAGGTTTAATTCGCCATCTAATAGAAGTGTCATAAATTAAAAATGTTCTTGAATGACTTCTTCACTATCGATATATACCTGATAAAAACACCTAGACTTTGTATTCAAGACAAAACGAATGTAAATAATAAAGACTAGTTGAGATAAATTAAAAAAAATAGAGGCTTAAAAAGACAGGAAATATGAAGGAAATAATAACAGAAGATAGAATTCCTGAAGTCATGCATACGAGTTTTCCCCTGGCTCTCAAGTAAAGGAACTTCTGAAAATATCTAAATTTGCACACAATTTGTAGGTTACATTCATATCTGGACAATTAAGAGTCTAAACTAGTTGTTTGGAAAATTAATATAAGGAAAGGACATTTAGTGATCTATTATTAATAAAAGTTTTCATGTCGTTACTGGTGTCAAAACTTAGTACACATGTACCTACAAGCTACATTTTTTAAGAATGCCCTCTTCAGATTTCTCATGGTTTTTTGCTGTTGATTTTCTGCCTCATTGATATCAACCACATACCTCCTTTTATTAGCTCACCTGGCCCTTCCAAAGGGCCAAGTGAGCTTTTCTCATCACTTGGCGTCCTTCGTCTGTCATGTCGTCGTCTGTTAACTTTTACAAAAATCTTCTCATCTGAAACTACCTGGCCAAATTAAACCAAACTTGGCCACAATCATCATTGGGTTATCTTGTATAAAAAATATGTCCCATGACCCGGGCAACCAACCAAGATAGCCGCCATGGCTAAAAATAGAACATGGGGGTAAAATGTAGATTTTGGCTTATAACTCTGAAACCAAAGCATTTAAAGCAAAAATGAAATGAGGTAATAGTGTTAATCAGGTCAAGATCTATCTGTCATGAAATTTTCAGATACATAGGACAACCAGTTGTTGGGTTGCCGCCCCTGAATTGGTCATTTTAAGGAAACTTTGCCGTTTTTGGTTATTATCTTGAATATTGTTATTAAGAAAGAGATAAACTTAAAACAGCTATAATGTTCAGCAAAGTAAGATCTACAAATAAGTCAACATGAGCAAAATGGTCAATTGACCCATTAAGGAGTTGCCCTTTATAGTCAATTTTTAACAATTTTCATAAATTTCATAAATTTCGTAAATTTTGTAAATTTTTATTACTGGGATAAATTCATAGGTTCATCATAGATAGAGATAATTGTAAGCAGCAAGAATTTTCAGTAAAGTAAGATCTACAAACACATCACCATCAACAAAACACAATTTTGTCATGAATCCATCTCACAGTGTCCTTTGTTTAATATGCACATAGACCAAGGTGAGCGACACTGGCTCTTTAGAGCCTCTAGTTCAGTACTCCTTTCACAGGAGGGCACAATTTAATAACAGTAACTACAAAAATATTGTCCTGTAGATGGACCATATTTCATAACTGTTAAGCTAAATGCTGTCCACTTAGGGACATTATTTAATACAAAAATTCTATATCTTCTATTGCCTTCTCATAATTAAGGTGGTACCTAACACTACAGGGAGATAACTCTGTAAAATCAGCTAAACGTTTAAATTACGTTGTGTTGTTAAAGGAAATATTAAGCTTCTCAATGATCAAAATTGGTGTTTGTAAAACTGCTATATAACCAGTGTATGTTTTCTGATAAAATGGTTGGTTCAAAATTTTTGAAATTTATATATTTTGGTTAAAGGGTCAAAGTAAATACTTTGTCCAAATTTTATGAAAATTAAACGAGCCAAATTAATTTTAGTGAAAGTGTTGGGTACCACCTTAATATAGTAAAACTGTTCAAATTTGATTTTATACTTTACACACTTCCTTTTTTCATTTTCATTAGCATTAACTGGGTATTTCTGAGAACTTAAATGTCTCTATATTCACTTCCATCCATTATTTGTTTGTTTACATTTGTATATTAATCAGTTTCTATTCAATTGTTTGGATTTTATTAAAATTCAAGTACATTAAAACTTTTTAATGACCTTTGTATTAATTCCTTGGGAGGACACAATTTAATAGCAACTACTATGAAAACTTGTCCTGTGGAGTGGACACTATTTCATGGCTATTGCAGTAAAAATCTGTCCACTTGAGGGACCATATTTCATGGTAATGGATATTATTAAATACTAAAATTCTATGAAAATCTGTTCAGGTGGACACTTTTTCACAGGACACTATTATGTCTTACATATACACTTGAAATCGTTTATTACTATCAAAGCTAAAGGAAAAAGTTTATTAAGTCAGAGATTTTTCTTGTTTTTGAACAGTTTCATCATTACAACAGTTTTCTGTTCAGCATTTTTAAAATAGAAAACGATGAATGTAAAATTATGCTTCAAACACGTGCTTTGCAAAGTTGTTATTTAGGTGACATGTGACGCCTTTGAACTCCATCATTTTGTTAAATAATACAATAATCACCTTTATTAATTAGTCCATTGTTGCCTACAGGTATAACAAACACTCTGATTATCAATTTTCTGTCAAAGTCATACATGTCATAAATAAGGTTAAGGTGAATTTCAAGATATTGTCTGATCAGGTTAAAAGTCATAGAAACCCGAAAAACATAAACAAAATGGTTACAAATTATATGCAGACAATAAAACTGCAGCTACTAGGCTTTTAAAGAATTTGTTGACTAGTCTAATGTTAACTCTCTGATTTTTATTTTTGATTTTTAGATGGCATTAAAGCTTATCCTGACTCTCACTCATCACCAGCAAAACTGCAAAATGTTGGAGAAGGTAGTATATTTAAAGACAGTTATGTATGAAAGTGTTACATATTCAAGCTCACATGTATACATTTATCCTCAAAAGTGTCTGAAACATCAGTTTCTTTGATCATTAATGTACCTCATTAATGTACCTCATTAATGTAGATTATGGGGGAGGTCTTAATTAAATCCATAGAATTTTTTAATAATTTGACAAAATGCAGTCTAAATTATGTTTTTTTTTCATGCTACAGGTAATGTGTAAAATTGTAAGATTATGTCCAATTAAACATGGAAAACTCAATTTAGTGTAATAAAGAAAAATACAACATAGAATTTTTAAGATAGAATATTTGAAGATAGCTCTAATCATATGTTTTCAGGCAAGAAAAAGAAAAATTTGGTAACCACTCGTTTTCTTGCTACATAATAAAATTATGAATTCAAAACTTGTTCTATTATAAAAGATAATTTATGGGAAAAATGAAGCAAACAAAAATATTCTGTTTCTTGTAAAAATGCGGCTGTAAATATGATAAAACACATAATTTATCTATATTAACTGGAAAAGTTCTACACATCAATTACATGCTGACATTAATTTAGCACATTTCATTAAAAATCTAGAATGATTGTTATATCTACTATTTCAAATAGTTAAATCCAAGACGAAGGAAGAAACACCAGGAAGTTACCTTAATTAAGTTGAATTTGTAAAGGATAAAAGAAATCACCAAAAAAGATATTGGAAATTAAAATAATATTTTGCATTTTGTTACAGTAACTGGCCAATATATTGAAATATTGTTAGAATCATCATGGTTATTTTTAAGTCAACATTGAACTTTTACACTAAAAGTTGTAATCATGGTAAGATATTTGATAATGACACTTATAACAGTTACATCTGAAAATTAGATTTTTAGGCTTGAAATCATAGAGAATCTTTTTTTCAGAAGATATTGCTGGTACGTCATATGACAATAGTGGTGGTACTGATGAAAGTACAGATACAACAGAGAGTGATGAGGGTATGTTTATCTAAAATATATATTATGGATTATTAAAATACAAACTATTAAAGCAATTCAGTGCATTTGAAAAACAATTTTATTGGTAATGTTTCATTTTTCAATTATAATTAAAAAACAATCAATTGTAGAAAATTTTCATTTAATACTTTATGAATTTGATTAATAGAACACAATTTTATTTTGATTTGTTTTCACATATATATTAACAGAGTGATGGTTTGTAGAAATAATGGATGACATTATAAAAATATCTATAAAACATATTTTTCAAAGAAACCTTTTCACATACATGAAGGAAATGATAATGACTAACTTTGAATAATCATAATATAATCATTTGTCTATAAACACTTGGAGGACTCTATACATTTGTTTGAGTAATTACATTTTGTTTATAGATTCAAGTTCAAGTTCATGTTTTGGAAAAGCAAAGAGTTGGAAAAAAAGACAGAAGAAAAGTAAATGTTACTGAGTACATTTTTGTCCCTTGTTGGATTGAATTTATTCTTTTCTATAAGCATGACTGCAGACTAAAGCAAACTCGAAAATTATGTATCCATGAAAATACAATATTTCTTCCATTTCAAAAGATTGATACCCAAGTTCATGAAACAAAGAATGATGTGTATTAAACATAATCTCAGATGTTAGTGTAATATGTCATGATTTCATATCAGCAGTTCGGCGTTTTACGTTTCTGCAAATTGGCAAATCCGGAAAAAAAAGATGACGTTTCTGGAAAAAAAGTTTACGTATCTGCAAATAAATATCTTACTTTTCCGGAAAAAAAGGAACTATTCCGGAAAAAATAAATTATTACTTTTCCGCAAATAATTAAGGAATATCTGTCAAAAGCAAAGACATTATACAAAATAAATATTTATTAAGTTAAATGTCATCATAACATGCAAGTAAAATTCATCATTAAAATGTATGAAAACGTATGTTCAATAGTTAGAACTGATCTGATATATCTTGATATGAGTTCTTATCGCAATGCAGGTAAATTATGACGTTGATATTGGTGTAACACCGTCACGTGGTGACCGCCCTATGAGACCGTAGGGTGTTAGTAAATGTCATAGGGGGTTCATGACGCGTTAATGGTGACGATCTATTAATCTTGTTGTATTTCAGGTTAACTACTGACCCTCCTATGAACCATAGAGGGTGATTAAAATCCTATGAATTTTACTAACCCTCTATGAATCCATAGGGGACCAGTAGCGAACCATATAACTTATAATAAGTCAGTTGTGGCAGAATATTTGTAGCCAACACGTGATGACTAGCAAAAAACTGCTCGTTCAGCTGGGCACAAAAAGACTTTGTACCATTTGTTGTTCTCTTTTCCTCGGGTTCAGGAGGTGATGCCCAAATGGTTTATGGAAATCTCGAATTGCTATCTATATAAAATTCTAATATATAATCGGCAAACTTCATGCATTTATCGTCAGATGGAGCATCGGCTATTAATATTTCAATTATAATTTACCAGTAAATTTCCGGAAAAGTAATAAATACAAATTGCGGAAATGTATATTTCAAATTTGCGGAAACGCAGTATGGGGACTTTGAAAAAATTAGCGGAAATGCAATACGCCCCAGCAGTTAATGATTATTACTTATTGTTTTGTTTGTACTTGTTTATACATATTTTGTATTGATTATGGATAGGCATATAAGAAATCAACTTATTTTGGGTATTCATTTTTCAGTAACTAAATACAGTTCTTCAGAGGATGATTCTAGTCCACAAAGTGATGACAGTTCTGATACAGGTATTTCTTTTAAACATCTTAACTGAAGATGACACAAGATTGGTTTCTCTGAAAATTAAAGTACCTCTCATCCAATTCTTTTGAAATATAATGTTGTGCACCATGGAAAACAGTTCAAGTTAAATTTGTCGTTTTTGAATTTTAGTGTTCAAAAAGGTACCACTTAGGGGTCTTCCATAATTGTCAACAATTTTCCAATGGTGTACAAAACGTATACTTGGTAAGAGGGGGGTTAAAAAAATCAACATTTTAACCATACACTTTTTCATTTCTGGATTTTTTTACTTTTTTGCCAGGTTGAATTTTTTATTACTGCGATGAAGCCATTTATCTATTCATTTGAAAACAATGTGAAATTGTACATCAAAAGTAGCATGTTTAAAAATATTTGTGATACAGATTATAATTCAGTTTATTCTATATTGGTATTATTTTAGTAGGTTTCTTTATATGAATTGCATTTTGAATAAAAAAGCATATTCACCTGAGAAAGTGTTACTCACCGCGCTAAACGTCACACGCTCTGACATGCAACATTATGGTAATATGTTTTGTGTAAAATTAGTTTTGGTATATGTTTGTCATTAAATACATTTTCTTTTCTTGGAATAAAGCAATTACTCTCTTTTGTTTCGGAAAATATGGGGGATTTGACTTTTGAAAAACTGATATTCACTTCGGCCGTCGGCCTCAGTGAATATCAGTTTTTCAAAAGTCAATAAAACCGCATATTTACCTCATCAAAAGACAGTAATTATATATTATTTTCAATGCAAATTTCTATATTAAACTAAACTATAATAGACATATCTTCTTTTTATTAAGATGGATTGATTTTGTTTTGAAATCTGAAAATGGTTGTACACTTTTTGAGGGAGGGTAGTGTTGTCTGAAAAAGTGTATGTTTTGTACACTTGGAAAATGGTTGACAATTATGGATGACCCGGCCCTTATTTACCTTGAAAGTGAGGGTTTCTTAATTTTCCAGATGATCATGATTATAATGCCTCTTTGAAGCCAAATCTTTTGAAACTTAAACACAATGACAAGAATCATAAAATCAAGTCAAGTTAGATTTTGATTGTTTTGACATTTACAAGCCAAAAGTAATATCCCTTAGTTAAAAATGGGTGGTTTTTTTTTGTGTGTTGATGATAATTCAAGCACTAGTCTGCCAAGCTTGAAACTTGAAGGGGATGTAATAGTTTATGAAATATTCATCAAGTTGAATTTGATAGTTTTGAGTTTTACCAATAAAGAATAATGCACCTAAAGAATAAAACATCAATTTTATTTCTACCTGATTCATATATAATATATATATAGTACCACTCGACCAAATCTTTTTAAGGAAATTTTTTGTCTTGACTTACACATTAATATAAGAGCCTTAAGTTTTCTACATTTTTTTATTGTTGTCTTGTCATTAATATTTAGATATAAGTAACAGCTTCACCTGAAATTTATTAATGTTTGTAAAATGTATTTTTAGCTCAATTGAATTCTTTGGGTTCTTTGATATGCTGAATCTAAACATGTACTTAGATTTTTGATTATGGACCCAGTTTTCAAGTTAGTCCTAATCCAGGTCCAAAATTATTATATTAAGTATTGTGCAATAGCAAGAAATTTTCAATTGCACAGAATTGCGCAGTAGCAAGAAATCTTCAATTGCACAGTATTGGGCAATAGCAAGAAATCTTCAATTGCACAGTATTGCGCAATAGCAAGAAATATCTAATTGCGCAATAGCAAGAAATTTTCAATTGCACAATTTTGCGCAATAGCAAGAAATATTTAATTGCACAGTATTGTCCCGTTTTCAAATTGCCTTTGGTCTACATTAAGGTCCAAAGGGTCAAAAATTAAACTTTGTTTGATTTCAACAAAAATTGAATATATATATGGGGTTCTTCAATATGCTGAATCTAACCATGTATTTAGATTTTTAATATTTTGGCCCGGTTATCAAATTGGTCCACATTGAGGTCTAAAGGGTCTAAAATTGAATATAATTTGATTTCATAAAAAATCGAATTCTTGGGGTTCTATGATAGGCTGAATCTAACCATGTATTTAGATTTTGGATATTGGATACAATTGAGAATGGAAATGGGGAATGTGCCAAAGAGACAACAACCCGACCATAGAAAAAAACAACAGCAGAAGGTCACCAACAGGACTTCAATGTAGCGAAAAATTCCCGCACCCGGAGGCGTCCTTCAGCTGGCCCCTAAACAAATATATACTAGTTCAGTGATAATGAACGCCATACTAATTTCCAAACCTCTGCCTAATAACATAGGACCCTATGGGAAATGCATACAAATGACTTCTTTTAGAGAACCACTGAATGGAATGAAACCAAACATGGCATGAATGTTCCTTATGAGGTACTGACCAAGTGTTGTTACTTTGTTGCCGATCCATCATCCAAGATGGCTGCTAGCCGGGGACTTAGTTTAACATAGGACCCTATGGGAAATGCATACAAATGACTTCTTTTAGAGAACCACTGAATTGAATGAAACCAAACATGGCATGAATGTTCCTTATGAGGTGCTGACCAAGTGTTGTTACTTTGTTGCCGATCCATCATCCAAGATGGCCGCCAGCCGGGAACTTAGTTTAACATAGGACCCTATGGGAAATGCATACAAATGACTTCTTTTAGAGAACCACTGAATGGAATAAAACCAAACATAGCATGAATGTTCCTTATGGGGTGCTGACCAAGTGTTGTTACTTTGTAGCCGATCCATCATCCAAGATGGCCGCCAGCGGGGGACTTAGTTTAACATAGGACCCTATGGGAAATGCATACAAATGACTTCTTCTAGAGAACCACTAAATGGAATGAAACCAAACATAGCATGAATGTTCCTTATGGAGTGCTGACCAAGTGTTGTTACTTTGTAGCCGATCCATCATCCAAGATGGCCGCCAGCGGGGGGACTTAGTTTAACATAGGACCCTATGGGAAATGCATACAAATGACTTCTTCTAGAGAACCACTAAATGGAATGAAACCAAACATAGCATGAATGTTCCTTATGGAGTGCTGACCAAGTGTTGTTACTTTGTAGCCAATCCATCATCCAAGATGGCCGCCAGCGGGGGACTTAGTTTAACATAGGACCCTATGGGAAATGCATACAAATGACTTCTTTTAGAGAGCCACTGAATGGAATAAAACTAAACATTGCATGAATGTTCCTTATGAGGTGCTGACCAAGTGTTGTTACTTTGTAGCAGATCCATCATCCAAGATGGCCGCCAGCAGGGGACTTAGTTTAACATAGGACCCTATGGGAAATGCATACAAATGACTTCTTTTAGAGAGCCACTGAATGGAATAAAACCAAACATGGCATGAATGTTCCTTATGAGGTGCTGACCAAGTGTTGTTACTTTGTAGCCGATCCGCCATCCAAGATGGCCGCCAGTGGGGGACTTTTGAATGAAATTAAACATGTTCCTTTCCTTATCAATGAGGTTGTGTTGTCACTTTTAGCCAAATTTTATATTTTTTCATATGATTTCAAAAACCCAAGTAGAATCAGGTGAGCCATACAGGCTCTTGAGAGCCTCTAGTTACATATGTGGTTAAATTTTCGGGGTACGAAGTGTGATTCATTTTTCCGTAATTTAGCAAACCCCGAGTATCCTTTTGCGATGTGTCTCCTCATGGTAAAAAATCCCATTTTTAACACAATAAGTTCTTTGAAATTTTAATACTTTGAACACATTTAATAGCTCCATGGTTTTTACACATTTATTCTGTGTTCTCTTACTTTCTAAATTAACACTAATGGTTCAGCTCAGTCATTTGTTTATCATAGAAATGTGTCAAATATCACTACACAGAGATTTTTTGTTTACACGTGACTTTTGTGTTCCTCATTTGAAGGCGCATTAGGGGTATTGTCCCAACTGACATGCCAGCTCCAGACTTCAATTAAACTGACTGAAAGATTATGATTTCATCATATGAACATCAGGCACAATCCTTCCCATTAGGGGTTTAGTATCATACCATCATAACATATATGAGAAGAACATAACCCGTGTCATGCCAACAACTGGTTTTTGAATAAATGTGTTTAGTTCCGATGCAAAGACCCTATAAGTGAATCAATATTAACGCCAAAATATTATATATATTACCATACTAGGTAGATGTCCAATTTAAAATTTTTAAGTGTTTAAGTTTAAGTTCTATATACCACATTCATTCTGTGTCAGAAACCTATGTTGTGTCAACTATTTAATCACAATCTGTATCAAGCTGTATCAAGCTTAAATGTTGTGTCCATACTTGTCCCAACTGTTCAGGGTTTGTACTCTGTGGTTGTTTAAAGCTGCGCCCAGTGGAGCACCTGCTTCATCACTTGGCTTCCACTGTCTGTCTGTCGTCCCCTTCATCCGTTGTTGTTAACTTTTACAAAAATCTTCTTCTCTAAAAATACTGCCCAAATTTAACCAAACTTGGAATTGGCCACAATGATAATTGGGGTATCTAGTTTAAAAAATGTGTCCAGTGACCAGGCCAACCAACCAAGGTGGACACCATGGCTAAAAATAGAACAATGAGGTAAAATGTAGATTTTGGCTTAGATCTCTTAAACCAAAGCATTTAGAGTAAATCTGACGGGAGAAAATTGTTCATTAGGTCAACATCTATTCGGCCTGATATTTTCAGACCAATTACGCAGCCTGTTGTTGGGTTCCCATCCCTGAATTGGTGATTTTAAGAAAGTTTTACAGCTTTTGGTTATTATCTTCAATATATTTTAGATGGAGATAAACTGTAAATAGCAATTATAATGTACAGCAATGTAAGACCTACAAATAAGTCAACATGACCAAAATGGTTAATTGACCCCTTAAAGAGTTATTGCCCTTTATAGTCAATTTTTAACAATTTTTGTAAGCAGCAAGAAAGTTCAGTAAAATAAGATCTACAAACACATCATCATCACCAAAACACAATTTTTTCATGAATCCATCTGTTACCTATGTTTGATATGCACATAGATCAAGGTGAGCAACATAGGCTCTTTAGAGCCTCTATTTGGGTAAAGCATTTGCTGATATATATATTTAACCAAAATCAATGAGAAAAAAAAAGGGGGAAAGTTACCAAAGGGACTTCTAACTCTTAAACCTTTTATACCACATGTATCTTTTGTCACCTTGCAGCTGGTGTGCATGGCTTATATAATGTATCCTGTTAGCACACCAGTGTAGATACCGAATGTATCCATAAGGATACATTTAGGGTTACATAAATTTCTATTTTTAGACGGTCACAGTGCAAACAGAAAAAAATAACGTTTTGAAAGGTTTCTTGACCATGTGCATCCATTAAATATAATATTATGATAAACACCAAATGCATTGGACCTATTAGTATTGGGTGGAACATTGTAGTAAAAAAAATCTTTTTCACTTTCAAAGATTTTTTGAGAAAAAAAAACCTCGTGAATAACAAAATGGGGGAATCAAAAACAATCGCATTCATGAGTTTCGTTTCAAGTTGAGTCATTTAGAAAACTTAACCTGCGGTCATGAAAATTGTTTAACTTGTACAAAAGTAGTGAATGTACTTATACTTTGGAGTTGTGTAAGGATATTTGTTAAACAACCTAAAATGGAGACTCTGATTGTTGTCAGCAGGTGCACAACTGTTACTTTTTGTCGAGCCTGCAACTTTTGTTGCAGAAAGCTCGATATAGGGATCATAGTGATCCGGCGGCGGCGTTAGCTAACTTCTTTAAAGCTTCATATTTTAGAAGGTAGAAGACCTGGATGCTTCATACTTTGTATATAAATGCCTCATGATACGAAGTTTCCGTTAGTCACATGTCCAATGTCCTTGACCTCATTTTCATGGTTCAGTGACTACTTGAAAAAAAGTTAAAGATTTTTTGTAATGTTAAATTCTCTCTTATTATAAGTGATTGGATAACTATATTTGGTATGTGCGTACCTTGCAAGGTCCTCATGCCTGTCATACAGGTTTCACTTGACCTCAACCTCATTTCATGGATCAGTGAACATGGTTAAGTTTTGGTGGTCAAGTCCATATCTCAGATACTATAAGCAATAGTTCTAGTATATTTGGTGTATGGAAGGACTGTAAGGTGTACATGTCCAACTGGCAGGTGTCATCTGACCTTGACCTCATTTTCATGGTTCAGTGGTCATAGTTAAGTTTTTGTGTTTTGGTCTGTTTTTCTTATACAATATCACTAGGTCTACTATATTTGGTGTATTGAATGATTGTAAGGTGTGCATGTCTAACTGACAGGTGTCATCTGACCTTGACCTCATTTTCATGGTTCAGTGGTCAAAGTTAAGTTTTTGAGTTTTGGTCTATTTTTCTAATACTTTATGCATTAGGTCTACTATATTTGGTGTATGGAAATATTTTATGATCTATATGTCTGTTAAGCAGGTTTTATTTGACCTTGACCCCATTTTCAAGGTTCATTGCTAAGTGTAAAGTGTTTGTGTTTTGGTCTGTTTTTCTTAATTTATAAGCAATAAGTCAACTATATTTGTTGTATTGAAGAATTGTTAGTTGTACATGTCGGCCTGGCATGCTTCATCTGACCTTGACCTCATTTTCATGGTTCATTGATCAATGTTTCGTTTTCTTGGTTAATGTTGAGTTTATGTGACAGTTGTAATAAAGCTTTATATTTAGATCTATCAACATGATATCAATGATTAGTAAAGAAGGCGAGACATTTCAGCTTGTGCACTCTTGTTAGCACAACTTTTTGGAATTTTGGATCCTCAATGCTCTTCAACTTTGTACTTGTTTGGCTTTATAAATATTTTTATTTGAGCATCACTGATGAGTCTTATGTAGACGAAACGCGCGTCTGGCATACTAAATTATAATCCTGGTGGCTTTAATAACTATTTAGCTCACCTGGCCCGAAGTAAGAACAATATTTGGTATGCAATGCCAAAAATTAACCTCCGACTCAATCAACCTATGTTATTGAAACAGGTTTAAACGGGTTGACGGCCAAAACTACAAGGTTGTTTTTTGAAGCAGGCAAATGCCTTATGCCAATACATTTTTACCAGGGAATCCCCCTAAAAATAAATTCTTAAGACCAAAAGACAAACAATAGTAAACAAAAATCAATTTATAAGCTTCAAGATTGAGCAACACAGTCTACAAAGTTATTATTTTCTTTTTAGGTATCAATTCACAAAAGAGAGGAGTGAAAAGAAAGAGTAAAGGTAATAGACAGCAAATTTTATTTCCTGAATGTTGAACATATTTATTGTTACCCTTTGACAATAAGCTTATGACCCGGAATAAAATTTTGGGATCGTATAATGCTACCACGCTGTTGTTGTCATTGTTGTCGTCTTCAAAAGACATTTTAATAGTTTCCTGACTATAATTAAGTTAAGTTTAAGTGTGTGAATCTAAAAGCAAAAGTTCAATTCCATAATTGTTAAATTTTATTATACCCCAAGCAACGAAGTTGTGGAGGGTATAATGTTTTTGATCAGTCTGTCCGTCCCTCCATCTGTCCGTTGGTCTGGCAATTCCGTCAGTATTATTTCTTGTCATCGCAACTCCTCTCAAACCACACAACAGAATTTAATGAAACCCTTTTAGATTATAAGGACATACTATGTAAATGTGTATATTGACAGGAAAAGAGACAGACTATCTTACTTAAGGAAGTGTGTCCTACTTCTAGATAATGTAGTTCTGGTGTTTGAAAACTAATAACAGAAAGATGCTTTTGAAATTTGAGGTCTTCTATTTTAATAGCATACAGCTTGAATTAAAATGAACTGAATTTTCATCGATAAATCAAATAATTCAACTTCATTTCGAAAATGACGAACAAAACTACTTCGTGGATCTGCACTACTCGAAAAGTGAAATAAATACACACACGAGACAGCAGTTTCTACGTTATGATTTTATCGGTATTCTCCAGACATGCATCAGATCCATATATGTGTGCCTCCAAACGGGAGAGACTATAATCCCGGGTTCAAAGGTTTCATGCCTTTCTCCGGTTGAAGAGAAAATTAATACCAAGTTTAAAATATTTCATGAATATGAGACTATGTGTTATAGAAGTCTCAGCATGAATGAAAATTTTTGTCGCTTACTATGATTTTTACAAATGTTTATTCAAAAGGTCAAAGTCTTATTTCATCTCATCTCGGCCCAAAACAAACTCGGACTATAATAAACTCGGCCTTTTACATATTCGCAATTAGAAATCGAAATTTTAAAATTTTGGCCCTATCAATATAATATCAATAATAAGTAAAGAAGGCGAGACATTTCAGCGTGTGCACTCTTGTTACTGAATAAAAATTCAGTACTTAGGTCAGATAAGTCTTCAAATTTTGCATGTCTTTTCTAGGCAGCAATCAACAAAAGAAAGCAGTGAAAAGAGAGAAAAAAGGTAATAGAAGAATACTTAGTCTAGATAACCTTACATTGACCACAAAAATGAGTTGATGTTGGAACTGAAAATTCAGTAAACCATTAAAGGGTCATTAGCTGCAAGTTAGAAAAAGTTTAGTATACAATTCTTTTTGTATTTCTTAAGTATTTATGACAATGGAATTTTGAAATAATATAATATAAAGTAGTTTGTTTGGCCCAAATTTGTCAAAATAAGCTTAAAAAAACATCGCTGATGTGTTATTGACTTGCAAGTTAATAATTCTAACTCATGTGAATCAGTATTTATCTTCAATCAAAACCTTCCCAGCTGCAGATGGTTTATGCATGTAATAGGTGTGTTCAGCTATTAAAAGGAAAAGAATGCCAACATTGAAAGTGAAACTAAGGTGAAACATTTCTTTGACTGATTCGATCTACAAAAAAAAATCATTCTTAAACAGGTAAAAATAATGATAAGTTTTGTAGTCATATAAATATATATTGGTATCACGTCATTGTCTCTCCAAAGACATTTGGTTTCTGAACAATAACTTTAGTATAAGTGAATAGAAATCTATGGGAATTTGAACACAAAGTTTATGACAATGAAAGGAAGGTTGGGAATGATTTTGGGGGTTATGGTCCCACCAGTTTAGGAATTAGGGGGGCAAAGGGGCCCAAATAAGTATTTTATCTTCAATCAAAACCTTCCCAGCTGCAGATGGTTTATGCATGTAATAGGTGTGTTCAGCTGTTAAAAGGAAAAGAATGCCAACATTGAAAGTGAAACTAAGGTGAAACATTTCTTTGACTGATTCGATCTACAAAAAAAAATCATTCTTAAACAGGTAAAAATAATGATAAGTTTTGTAGTCATATATTGGTATCACGTCATTGTCCTCCAAAGACATTTGGTTTCTGAACAATAACTTTAGTATAAGTGAATAGAAATCTATGAAATTTGAACACAAAGTTTATGACAATGAAAGGAAGGTTGGGAATGATTTTGGGGGTTATGGTCCCACCAGTTTAGGAATTAGGGGGGCAAAGGGGCCTAAATAAGTATTTTATAACTTGTGGTATGGATCTCTCTAAGAATTAACAAGTTTCCATACAACAAAGGGATAGTTAGGATTGGCTATGCAGGGTTATGGCTTAAACCGTTAAGGAATAAGGGGCAAAAGAGTGGGGGAAAATTGTTAAGGGACTATTAATAAAAATCAATTACCTCCCTTACACTGCTTTTGAATTATGCATCAAGAAATGTTGTTTTGTCTTGAGGTGATTAGCTGTCAATTTTTTTTTAGAAATTACTTTTAAAATTTAAAACTGATTAAAGAATATTAATTATAGCCATTTAATACAAAAAAGAAGATGTGGTATGATTGCCAATGAGACAACTCTCAACAAGAGACCAAAGTGACAAAGAAATTAACAACTATAGGTCACTGTATGGCCTTCAACAATGAGCAAAACCCATACTACATAGTCAGCTATAAAAGGGGGGGGGGCAATTTTTTCCCATTTCAGATTTAGAAATTAAATAGAAAATTTCTTCAATTATTTTTTTTGGGGGAGGGGGGTGTAGGGGGGTCAATTTACAACAGCATAGTGTATTGCACATTACATGAGGTAATAATGATGAATACACCAATCTTTTTCATTTTAGAGTCATATGAAACAAGTGACCGGTGAAAAATAATGTTTATCCAATTCTTGAACTAATGCATGTATATATATCCTAAACATAGTCTTCTGTGCACGATTTTTATCATTTTTTACGCAACCATATCGTATGATCACCATTTTTTTTCTTTCTCAGTCTGTTATGAAGTGAAAATATGGAAGCTACTTAAATGTCGTGTTTAAAAGGTTTGCCGATTGACACCTTATAGTAAACAATCAACAGTTTAACGTGGATATTGAGCATGTGTTTAACATGTACACAATCAGATAATAGTCTATTTTAAGGACAGATCCATGCGTATTACAATCACCCGGATTTTCACGAGAGGGTCATGCTGAGGTCACTTTGCATACAAAAAATATATCGGCAAATTGCTTCCTGGAAGCAAGCAATTCAATAAGGTAAACTTCTTCAAAAAAAAGTATATGTACATAAGTTTTATAATGAGAAACTTTCCATTTAGTTATAAAAAAACATATGCATTATTTATTTTTTTTAATTTGAGGTTTCATATGACTTTAAACCTAATTTAGTCAAATTGGTAAACTTTATTGTAGATGAAGAAAGTGAAGAAGAAATTGCAGAAATATTTAGACCAGAAAAGAAAGGTATAATGTTTTTTGAGAAAAAATAAAGGCAGCAGTAGTATACTGCTTATAGTATTGTGGTTATTTTAGTGAAGCAAAGGGTCAAAGATGATTGGTATAGATTTCACTAAAATTTATATTTTAAAGATCAAATTTATTTGTTAATGCATATGGATTCACCAATATAAAGATACACATTACATATAAGTCTGATTAACTTGAAACTTAGTACAACATGTTCCCTATGACATGATCTTTCTAATTTATATCAACTAAAATTAATTTGTAGATATTCATCCAGATTTTAGAAAATAAATGGGGAGGTTGGGAGGATTTTATTTCAGAAAACTTTATTTCATATGAAACCCTCTTGTGGCATATACTTCATATATGCAAGTGTAATAATAAGCTTATATCATGTATAAGGAATTATACATAATTTTTACAATTCTGAAATAAATATCTCTGATGGCAACCACTGTTTTAGCATTCAATTTTCGCTATAGAAACCTATTTATAAGTGACTTGAGTGTTGAGAAATGCACTCTTCAGTTGTACTACCTACACTCCATTTATCATGTTTATTTTACTTCTAAGCAAAGCATTATGGTCCCCATAAAATAGCAAATGTATTGGTATGCAAAACAAGTATGAGAAGTACAGAATAAAATGAAAACTCAAACCGTTTTAAAAATAATAGGGTTGGTGCCCTTATACATCATTGTACATGTTATATGCAAGATGCAAAATATAATTACAATGTAAAACATGAACTTTAAAAATAAGAAAGTTGTTTAATGTCGAATCTGTTAAGGGTATAAAGACGGAAGGTGTTTGCTGTTTGTCATCAAAAAAACCAACAGCCATCATGAGTGGGTAAATCTAAGGAATTGTGATAATAAAATACATATGTTTGTCGACTTTTTGAACTCAATATACAGTCATAAATCTAAAAGTTTGTGCTTGTGTCAATTTCTTTTAATCCAGTCATGTTTTATTGTACCAATGTCATAGGTGGATCCAGGGGGGGGGGCCGTGGGAAAAAATTGGTTGATTATATAGGGAATCACTGAAGCATGACTGGAGCGGCCCCCCCCCCCCCCCTTAGGAAAAGTTCTGGATCCGCCACTGAATGTGTTCCATGTTTCCTTGCGCTTTGGATATCATTCCAGTCCAAATTCTCGACACAAAGCCATTGTCTAAATAAAAATATCCATTTTTTTCTATTCACAGAATTTTTTTGCGTTCTTGGACACAGCCTATTATACATACTTGTAACCCGATATTTCATGCCTTTCTCGTAATCAATGCAATCTCTATTCTCTGAAGATGATGTTGTCATATTAGAACATGTTGACTTAATCATTATGTCTAGATTACTGCAAGAAAAACAAAGACTGAAATTTGAAACAGGAAGTTATGAATGAAACAAAATTATGATGGTTATAGGTTCAGAATGAACAAAATCCTGAAATCGTATTTTTTTTTTATTAAAAACAAATCTGGATGAGTCGATTTCCGAGAGGGCCTGGGTGGGGTTGAAAATCAATTAAATCTAATGGCCTTAAATGCCAAATTATATTTATTACTCTAATTTCACAGTCCACTGAACATAGACAATGATAATACGAGAGAAGCATCCATGTACTTTGGACACATTCTTGTTTGTATGAAAAAAACAATAAACCTTTTCCAAATGTTTTGCTGTTTTTAAAAAAAAATATAGATATTATACATTATCTTCATTCATTCTTGAAAATGACAATAGTATTAAAAAAAGGAATCCAACTGTATCAACAATTTTCTTACTTGCAAGTCAAATTATAGATTTGCATAATTTTCATTGTAGGAAGAAGATATGTGCAATGGAGTGAGAAAGATTCGAGCATTGTAAAATCCTACTTCAAACAATACATCCAGGATGTTTCTAAAGAAGG
>NW_026963781.1:15000-22500 GCF_036588685.1 Mytilus trossulus | reverse complement strand
ATCCAGGCCGGCAAACTATACCCTCGGTAAAAATTTTTTACGAGGGTGAAATTTTCATCGTGGTGTCGCACGTTAGACGCGGACAGGCTACCGCGGGTCTCTCGATCGTCCAGGCCGGCAAAGTATACCCTCGGTAAAAAAAATTTTACGAGGGTGAAATGTTCATCGGGAAGCCGCACGTTAGACGCGGACAGGCTACCGCGGGTCTCTCGACCATCGAGGCCGTCTGACTATACCCTCGGTAAAAAAAAATTACAAGGCTGAAATGTTCATCGGGAAGCCGTACGGTAGACGCAGGCAAGCTACTGCGGGTCTCTCGACCATCGAAGGCCGTCTGACTACACCCTCGGTAAAAAAATTTTACAAGGCTGAAATGTTCATCGGGAAGCCGTACGTTAGACGCAGGCAAGCTACCGCGGGTCTCTCGACCATCGAAGGCCGTCTGACTATACCCTCGGTAAAAAAAAATTACAAGGCTGAAATGTTCATCGGGAAGCCGTACGGTAGACGCAGGCAAGCTACTGCGGGTCTCTCGACCATCGAAGGCCGTCTGACTACACCCTCGGTAAAAAAAATTTACAAGGCTGAAATTTTCATCGGGAAGCCGCACGATAGACGCAGGCAGGCTACCGCGGGTCTCTCGACCATCGAGGCCGTCTAACTATACCCTCGGTAAAAAAAATTCACAAGGCTGAAATGTTCATCGGGAAGCCGCACGTTAGACGAGGCAGGCTACCGCGGGTCTCTCGACCATCGAGGCCTTCAAACTATACCCTCGGTAAAAAAAAATTTCACAAGGGTGAAATGTTCATCGGGAAGGCGCACGTTAGACGCAGGCAGACTACCGCGGGTCTCTCGACCATCGAGGCCTTCAAACTATACCCTCGGTAAAAAAAAAATTTTTACAAGGGTGAAATTTTCATCGGGAAGGCCGCACGTTAGACGCAGGCAGGCTACCGCGGGTCTCTCGACCATCGAGGCCGTCTAACTATACCCTCGGTAAAAAAAATTTACAAGGCTGAAATCTTCATCGGGAAGCCGCACGTTAGATGCGGACAGGCTACCGCGGGTCTCTCGACCATCGAGGCCGTCTAACTATACCCTCGGTAAAAAAATTTTACGAGGCTGAAATTTTCATCGGGAAGCCGCACGTTAGACGAGGCAGGCTACCGCGGGTCTCTCGACCATCGAAGCCGTCTAACTGTACCCTCGGTAAAAAAAAATTTCACAAGGCTGAAATTTTCATCGGGAAGCCGCACGTTAGACGCAGGCAGGCTACCGCGGGTCTCTCGACCATCGAGGCCGTCTAACTATACCCTCGGTAAAAAAAATTTACAAGGCTGAAATGTTCATCGGGAAGCCGCACGTTAGACGCAGGCAGGCTACCGCGGGTCTCTCGACCATCGAGGCCGTCTAACTATACCCTCGGTAAAAAAATTTTACAAGGCTGAAATTTTCATCGGGAAGCCGCACGTTAGACGCGGACAGGCTACCGCGGGTCTCTCGACCATCGAGGCCTTCAAACTATACCCTCGGTAAAAAAATTTTACGAGGGTGAAATTCTCATCGTGGTGTCGCACGTTAGACGCGGACAGGCTACCGCGGGTCTCTCGATCATCCAGGCCGGCAAACTATACCCTCGGTAAAAAAAATTTACGAGGGTGAAATTCTCATCGTGGTGTCGCACGTTGGACGCGGACAGGCTACCGCGGGTCTCTCGATCATCCAGGCCGGCAAACTATACCCTCGGTAAAAAAATTTTACGAGGGTGAAATTTTCATCGCGGTGTCGCACGTTAGACGCGGACAGGCTACCGCGGGTCTCTCGATCATCCAGGCCGGCAAACTATACCCTCGGTAAAAAAATTTTACGAGGGTGAAATTTTCATCGTGGTGTCGCACGTTAGACGCGGACAGGCTACCGCGGGTCTCTCGACCATCGAGGCCTTCAAACTATACCCTCGGTAAAAAAATTTTACGAGGGTGAAATTTTCATCGTGGTGTCGCACGTTAGACGCGGACAGGCTACCGCGGGTCTCTCGACCATCGAGGCCTTCAAACTATACCCTCGGTAAAAAAATTTTACGAGGGTGAAATTTTCATCGTGGTGTCGCACGTTAGACGCGGACAGGCTACCGCGGGTCTCTCGACCATCGAGGCCTTCAAACTATACCCTCGGTAAAAAATTTTTACGAGGGTGAAATTTTCATCGGGCAGCCGCACGTTAGACGCAGGCAGGCTACCGCGGGTCTCTCGACCATCGAGGCCGTCAAACTATACCCTCGGTAAAAAAATTTTACGAGGGTGAAATTTTCATCGGTCAGCCGCACGTTAGACGCGGACAGGCTACCGCGGGTCTCTCGACCATCGAGGCCTTCAAACTATACCCTCGGTAAAAAAATTTTACGAGGGTGAAATTTTCATCGGGCAGCCGCACGTTAGACGCAGGCAGGCTACCGCGGGTCTCTCGACCATCGAGGCCGTCAAACTATACCCTCGGTAAAAAAATTTTACGAGGGTGAAATTTTCATCGGTAAGCCGCACGTTAGATGCGGACATGCTACCGCGGGTCTCTCGACCATCGAGGCCTTCAAACTATACCCTCGGTAAAAAAATTTTACGAGGGTGAAATTTTCATCGGGCAGCCGCACGTTAGACGCAGGCAGGCTACCGCGGGTCTCTCGACCATCGAGGCCGTCAAACTATACCCTCGGTAAAATTTTTTTACGAGGGTGAAATTTTCATCGGTAAGCCGCACGTTAGATGCGGACAGGCTACCGCGGGTCTCTCGACCATCGAGGCCTTCAAACTATACCCTCGGTAAAAAAAAATTTACAAGGGTGAAATTTTCATCGGGAAGCCGCACGATAGACGCAGGCAGGCTACCGTGGGTCTCTCGACCATCGAGGCCGTCAAACTATACCCTCGGTAAAAAAAAATTTAGAAGGGTGAAATTTTCATCGGGAAGCCGCACGTTAGACGCAGGCGAGCTACCGCGGGTCTCTCGACCATCCAGGCCGGCAAACAATACCCTCGGTAAATATTTTTTACGTGGGTGAAATTTTCATCGGGATGTCGCACGTGAGACGCGGACAGGTTACCGCGGGTCTCTCGACCATCGGCGGCCGGCCAAAGCCATAGCCTAGTCAAAAAGTGTTACAGGTTGACAATTTTTCATCGGGAAGCCGCACGTAAGAATAGTACAGCAGGTCTCTCGATGAAACGATCACATTTCATGTAACGTAACGTAACGAACGAAGGCAGGCAGGCATCGTACACCCTAACCCTAAGCCGCCTCTTGACGATGCCCGTCCCTAACCCTAACCCTAACCCTAAATTAACCCTAACCCTAACCCTAACCCTAACCCTAACCCTAACCCTAACCCTAACCCTAACCCTAACCCTAACCCTAACCCTAACCCTACCCCTACCCCTACCCCTAACCCTAACCCTAACCCTAACCCTAACCCTAACCCTAACCCTAACCCTAACCCTAACCCTAACCCTAACCCTAACCCTAAATTAACCCTAACCCTAAATTAACCCTAACCCTAACCCTAACCCTAACCCTAACCCTAACCCTAAATTAACCCTAACCCTAACCCTAACCCTAACCCTAACCCTAACCCTAACCCTAACCCTAACCCTAACCCTAACCCTAACCCTAACCCTAACCCTAACCCTAACCCTAACCCTAAATTAACCCTAACCCTAAATTAACCCTAACCCTAACCCTAACCCTAACCCTAAATTAACCCTAACCCTAACCCTAACCCTAACCCTAACCCTAACCCTAACCCTAACCCTAACCCTAAATTAACCCTAACCCTAAATTAACCCTAACCCTAACCCTAACCCTAACCCTAAATTAACCCTAACCCTAACCCTAACCCTAACCCTAACCCTAACCCTAACCCTAACCCTAACCCTAACCCTAACCCTAACCCTAACCCTAACCCTAACCCTAACCCTAACCCTAACCCTAAAGCCTGTTACTTAGGCCGTGTCAGGACCCAGGCTGGCATTATTCCTCGATACGTGTAGGTACGTGGTCGGCCTGTCTGGTAGCGGGCGATCACGGGTCTCTACCGCAGGTAAAGGTACGTGGTCGGCCTTTTGCGGGCTACCGCGGGTTAAAGTCTACGTAGGGACGTGAAGACCCGCATAAGCCCGTGGTAGCCCGCTATCAGGCCGTCCACGTACACTTATACCCGCGCTAGCCCGCTGTCAGGTCGACCACGTCCCTTCTTACCCACGGTAGCTGGCTACCGAGGCCGTCGACGTTCCCTTACCTGCGATAGCCCGCTATCAGGTCGACCACGTCCCCTCCTTACCCGCGGTAGCTGGCTACCGAGGCCGTCGACGTTCCTTTGCCTGCGATGGCCCGCTATCGGGTCGACCACGTCCCCTCCTTACCCGCGGTAGCTGGCTACCGAGGCCGTCGACGTTCCTTTGCCTGCGATGGCCCGCTATCGGGTCGACCACGTCCCTTCTTACCCGCGGTAGCTGGCTACCGAGGCCGTCGACGTTCCTTTACCTGCGATAGCCCGCTATCGGGTCGACCACGTCCCTTCTTACCCGCGGTAGCTGGCTACCGAGGCCGTCGACGTTCCTTTGCCTGCGATGGCCCGCTATCGGGTCGACCACGTCCCTTCTTACCCGCGGTAGCTGGCTACCGAGCCCGTCGACGTACCTTTACCTGCGGTAGCCCGCTATCGGGTCGACCACGTCCCTTCTTACCCGCGGTAGCTGGCTACCGAGGCCGTCGACGTCCCTTTGCCTGCGGTAGCCCGCTATCGGGTCGACCACGTCCCTTCTTACCCGCGGTAGCTGGCTACCGAGGCCGTCGACGTTCCTTTACCTGCGATAGCCCGCTATCGGGTCGACCACGTCCCTTCTTATCCGCGGTAGCTGGCTACCGAGGCCGTCGACGTTCCTTTACCTGCGATAGCCCGCTATCGGGTCGACCACGTCCCTTCTTACCCGCGGTAGCTGGCTACCGAGGCCGTCGACGTACCTTTACCTGCGGTAGCCCGCTATCGGGTCGACCACGTCCCTTCTTATCCGCGGTAGCTCGCTACCGAGCCCGTCGACGTACCTTTACCTGCGGTAGCCCGCTATCGGGTCGACCACGTCCCTTCTTACCCGCGGTAGCTCGCTACCGAGGCCGTCGACGTCCCTTTACCTGCGGTAGCCCGCTATCGGGTCGACCACGTACGATGATACCCGCGGTAGCCCGCTAGCACGGCCGTCCACGTCCCTTTACCCGCGGTAGCTCGCTATCGGGTCGACCACGTACGATGATACCCGCGGTAGCCCGCTAGCACGGCCGTCCACGTCCCTTTACCCGCGGTAGCCCGCTATCGGGTCGACCACGTACGATGATACCCGCGGTAGCCCGCTAGCACGGCCGTCCACGTCCCTTTACCCGCGGTAGCCCGCTATCGGGTCGACCACGTACGATGATACCCGCGGTAGCCCGCTAGCACGGCCGTCCACGTCCCTTTACCCGCGGTAGCCCGCTATCGGGTCGACCACGTACGATGATACCCGCGGTAGCCCGCTAGCACGGCCGTCCACGTCCCTTTACCCGCGGTAGCCCGCTATCGGGTCGACCACGTACGATGATACCCGCGGTAGCCCGCTAGCACCGCCGTCCACGTCCCTTTACCCGCGGTAGCCCGCTATCGGGTCGACCACGTACGATGATACCCGCGGTAGCCCGCTAGCACGGCCGTCCACGTCCCTTTACCCGCGGTAGCCCGCTATCGGGTCGACCACGTACGATGATACCCGCGGTAGCCCGCTAGCACGGCCGTCCACGTCCCTTTACCCGCGGTAGCTCGCTATCGGGTCGACCACGTACGATGATACCCGCGGTAGCCCGCTAGCACGGCCGTCCACGTCCCATTACCCGCGGTAGCTCGCTATCGGGTCGACCACGTACGATGATACCCGCGGTAGCCCGCTAGCACGGCCGTCCACGTCCCTTTACCCGCGGTAGCCCGCTATCGGGTCGACCACGTACGATGATACCCGCGGTAGCCCGCTAGCACGGCCGTCCACGTCCCTTTACCCGCGGTAGCTCGCTATCGGGTCGACCACGTACGATGATACCCGCGGTAGCCCGCTAGCACGGCCGTCCACGTCCCTTTACCCGCGGTAGCCCGCTATCGGGTCGACCACGTACACTGATACCCGCGGTACCTTCTCAGCCGCGGGTAAGCCCGCTGAAAAAAGATTTTTTTTTTTCCCCATTGCATGCGGTAGCACCGCTATCAGGTCGACCACGTCCCTTCTCAGCCGCGGGTAAGCCCGATGAAAAAAAAAAAAAAAAAAAAAAATTTTCCCATCGCATGCGGTAGCCCCGCTATCGAGGACGACCACGTCCCTTCACAGCCGCGGGTAAGCCCGATGAAAATTTTTTTTTTTTTTTTTTTTTTTTTTTCCCCATCGCATGCGGTAGCCCCGCTATCGAGGTCGACCACGTCCCTTCTCAGCCGCGGGTAAGCCCGATGAAAAAAAAAAAAAAAAAAAAAAAATTCCCATCGCATGCGGTAGCCCCGCTATCGAGGACGACCACGTATCTTCTCAGCCGCGGGTAAGCCCGATGAAATTTTTTTTTTTTTTTTTTTTTTTTTTTTCCCCATCGCATGCGGTAGCCCCGCTATCGAGGTCGACCACGTCCCTTCTCAGCCGCGGGTAAGCCCGATGAAAAAAAAAAAAAAAAAAAAAATTTTCCCATCGCATGCGGTAGCCCCGCTATCGAGGACGACCACGTCCCTTCTCAGCCGCGGGTAAGCCCGATGAAAATTTTTTTTTTTTTTTTTTTTTTTTTTTTTCCCATCGCATGCGGTAGCCCCGCTATCGAGGTCGACCACGTCCCTTCTCAGCCGCGGGTAAGCCCGATGAAAAAAAAAAAAAAAAAAAAAAAAAAAAAAATTCCCATCGCATGCGGTAGCACCGCTATCAGGTCGACCACGTACCTTCTCAGCCGCGGGTAAGCCCGATGAAATTTTTTTTTTTTTTTTTTTTTTCAAATGTCGAAAATTCCTTCCGGGGCCAGAACGGCACACATGTTAGGGGTCGGATGGGTAGTGGGGATCGTCGGATTGACGGGCGACCGCACCTGCCCCGGCTGTGCCGTCTTTTAAAAATTTTGAAAATTTTTGAAATCTTGGAATCCCCAGTCGTCGTGTGCAACTTCATATCATGGGAGCAGTGAAGACCCGATCTTCGCTGTCAGGGATAGACGCGATAGTAAAGGACGGTGAGAGGCATGCACTTGCCGGTCCGATCTCTCGTTCATTCCACGGTTCCCGATTCACTTGGTAAAGGCGACATAGTGGCTGCACGACCCTACGCCTCCGGCTACGGTCACCACGGCAGTCCGGGTACGAACCACCAATGGGTCCAGAGACGCAGGCAAAAATCAGTCGCACGGTACTAGCGTTGGTATCATCGCATCTGACACGTCTCGCAAAGGTCGCCCCGGTCTCAA
>NW_026963780.1:0-25424 GCF_036588685.1 Mytilus trossulus | reverse complement strand
CATAAGAGTAAGCTGCTATAATGCCTAGCCATAAAGAACTACCGAGACAATGGGTCGGAAAGTGGGCGCCCCCAATGCGTATTTTATCGAATTAAGGCTTATATTCCGTATTTCGGACGCAATTTTCGTCCTTTATGAATGCTTACCCAGAAATTATTTGCCCCCTCGTAGTAGTACTACCCAATAGCTATTTATTAGAGCAGAGTGTATAATCCCTAGCCATTTAAAGAACTACCGGGGCAATGGGTTTGAACAAGAGAGGTGACCCCAGTGCATATCTTATCAAATTTGACTTTTTTTTCCGTGTTACGGACGAAAAATTCGGCCTTTAAGAATGCTTACCCCAGAAATTCTTTACCCTCACGTTGTAGTACTGTCCAATAGCTATTCATAAGAGTAGCTGCTATAATGCCTAGCCATAAAGAACTACCGAGACAATGGGTCGGAAAGTGGGCGCCCCCAATGCGTATTTTATCGAATTAAGGCTTATTTCCGTATTTCGGACGCAATTTTCGTCCTTTATGAATGCTTACCCCAGAAATTATTTGCCCCCTCGTTGTAGTACTACCCAATAGCTATTTATTAGAGCAGAGTGTATAATCCCTAGCCATAAAGAACTACCGGGGCAATGGGTTTGAACAAGAGAGGTGACCCCAGTGCATATCTTATCAAATTTGACTTTTTTTTTTCCGTGTTACGGACGAAAAATTCGGCCTTTAAGAATGCTTACCCCAGAAATTCTTTACCCTCACGTTGTAGTACTGTCCAATAGCTATTCATAAGAGTAGCTGCTATAATGCCTAGCCATAAAGAACTACCGAGACAATGGGTCGGAAAGTGGGCGCCCCCAATGCGTATTTTATCGAATTAAGGCTTATTTCCGTATTTCGGACGCAATTTTCGTCCTTTATGAATGCTTACCCCAGAAATTATTTGCCCCCTCGTTGTAGTACTACCCAATAGCTATTTATTAGAGCAGAGTGTATAATCCCTAGCCATAAAGAACTACCGGGGCAATGGGGTTTGAACAAGAGAGGTGACCCCAGTGCATATCTTATCAAATTTGACTTTTTTTTCCGTGTTACGGACGAAAAATTCGGCCTTTAAGAATGCTTACCCCAGAAATTCTTTACCCTCACGTTGTAGTACTGTCCAATAGCTATTCATAAGAGTAGCTGCTATAATGCCTAGCCATAAAGAACTACCGAGACAATGGGTCGGAAAGTGGGCGCCCCCAATGCGTATTTTATCGAATTAAGGCTTATTTCCGTATTTCGGACGCAATTTTCGTCCTTTATGAATGCTTACCCCAGAAATTATTTGCCCCCTCGTTGTAGTACTACCCAATAGCTATTTATTAGAGCAGAGTGTATAATCCCTAGCCATAAAGAACTACCGGGGCAATGGGTTTGAACAAGAGAGGTGACCCCAGTGCATATCTTATCAAATTTGACTTTTTTTCCGTGTTACGGACGAAAAATTCGGCCTTTAAGAATGCTTACCCCAGAAATTCTTTACCCTCACGTTGTAGTACTGTCCAATTAGCTATTCATAAGAGTAGCTGCTATAATGCCTAGCCATAAAGAACTACCGAGACAATGGGTCGGAAAGTGGGCGCCCCCAATGCGTATTTTATCGAATTAAGGCTTATTTCCGTATTTCGGACGCAATTTTCGTCCTTTATGAATGCTTACCCCAGAAATTATTTGCCCCCTCGTTGTAGTACTACCCAATAGCTATTTATTAGAGCAGAGTGTATAATCCCTAGCCATAAAGAACTACCGGGGCAATGGGTTTGAACAAGAGAGGTGACCCCAGTGCATATCTTATCAAATTTGACTTTTTTTTCCGTGTTACGGACGAAAAATTCGGCCTTTAAGAATGCTTACCCCAGAAATTCTTTACCCTCACGTTGTAGTACTGTCCAATAGCTATTCATAAGAGTAGCTGCTATAATGCCTAGCCATAAAGAACTACCGAGACAATGGGTCGGAAAGTGGGCGCCCCCAATGCGTATTTTATCGAATTAAGGCTTATTTCCGTATTTCGGACGCAATTTTCGTCCTTTATGAATGCTTACCCCAGAAATTATTTGCCCCCTCGTTGTAGTACTACCCAATAGCTATTTATTAGAGCAGAGTGTATAATCCCTAGCCATAAAGAACTACCGGGGCAATGGGTTTGAACAAGAGAGGTGACCCCAGTGCATATCTTATCAAATTTGACTTTTTTTTCCGTGTTACGGACGAAAAATTCGGCCTTTAAGAATGCTTACCCCAGAAAATTCTTTACCCTCACGTTGTAGTACTGTCCAATAGCTATTCATAAGAGTAGCTGCTATAATGCCTAGCCATAAAGAACTACCGAGACAATGGGTCGGAAAGTGGGCGCCCCCAATGCGTATTTTATCGAATTAAGGCTTATTTCCGTATTTCGGACGCAATTTTCGTCCTTTATGAATGCTTACCCCAGAAATTATTTGCCCCCTCGTTGTAGTACTACCCAATAGCTATTTATTAGAGCAGAGTGTATAATCCCTAGCCATAAAGAACTACCGGGGCAATGGGTTTGAACAAGAGAGGTGACCCCAGTGCATATCTTATCAAATTTGACTTTTTTTTCCGTGTTACGGACGAAAAATTCGGCCTTTAAGAATGCTTACCCCAGAAATTCTTTACCCTCACGTTGTAGTACTGTCCAATAGCTATTCATAAGAGTAGCTGCTATAATGCCTAGCCATAAAGAACTACCGAGACAATGGGTCGGAAAGTGGGCGCCCCCAATGCGTATTTTATCGAATTAAGGCTTATTTCCGTATTTCGGACGCAATTTTCGTCCTTTATGAATGCTTACCCCAGAAATTATTTGCCCCCTCGTTGTAGTACTACCCAATAGCTATTTATTAGAGCAGAGTGTATAATCCCTAGCCATAAAGAACTACCGGGGCAATGGGTTTGAACAAGAGAGGTGACCCCAGTGCATATCTTATCAAATTTGACTTTTTTTTCCGTGTTACGGACGAAAAATTCGGCCTTTAAGAATGCTTACCCAGAAATTCTTTACCCTCACGTTGTAGTACTGTCCAATAGCTATTCATAAGAGTAGCTGCTATAATGCCTAGCCATAAAGAACTACCGAGACAATGGGTCGGAAAGTGGGCGCCCCCAATGCGTATTTTATCGAATTAAGGCTTATTTCCGTATTTCGGACGCAATTTTCGTCCTTTATGAATGCTTACCCCAGAAATTATTTGCCCCCTCGTTGTAGTACTACCCAATAGCTATTTATTAGAGCAGAGTGTATAATCCCTAGCCATAAAGAACTACCGGGGCAATGGGTTTGAACAAGAGAGGTGACCCCAGTGCATATCTTATCAAATTTGACTTTTTTTTCCGTGTTACGGACGAAAAATTCGGCCTTTAAGAATGCTTACCCCAGAAATTCTTTACCCTCACGTTGTAGTACTGTCCAATAGCTATTCATAAGAGTAGCTGCTATAATGCCTAGCCATAAAGAACTACCGAGACAATGGGTCGGAAAGTGGGCGCCCCCAATGCGTATTTTATCGAATTAAGGCTTATTTCCGTATTTCGGACGCAATTTTCGTCCTTTATGAATGCTTACCCCAGAAATTATTTGCCCCTCGTTGTAGTACTACCCAATAGCTATTTATTAGAGCAGAGTGTATAATCCCTAGCCATAAAGAACTACCGGGGCAATGGGTTTGAACAAGAGAGGTGACCCCAGTGCATATCTTATCAAATTTGACTTTTTTTTCCGTGTTACGGACGAAAAATTCGGCCTTTAAGAATGCTTACCCCAGAAATTCTTTACCCTCACGTTGTAGTACTGTCCAATAGCTATTCATAAGAGTAGCTGCTATAATGCCTAGCCATAAAGAACTACCGAGACAATGGGTCGGAAAGTGGGCGCCCCCAATGCGTATTTTATCGAATTAAGGCTTATTTCCGTATTTCGGACGCAATTTTCGTCCTTTATGAATGCTTACCCCAGAAATTATTTGCCCCCTCGTTGTAGTACTACCCAATAGCTATTTATTAGAGCAGAGTGTTTAATCCCTAGCCATAAAGAACTACCGGGGCAATGGGTTTGAACAAGAGAGGTGACCCCAGTGCATATCTTATCAAATTTGACTTTTTTTTCCGTGTTACGGACGAAAAATTCGGCCTTTAAGAATGCTTACCCCAGAAATTCTTTACCCTCACGTTGTAGTACTGTCCAATAGCTATTCATAAGAGTAGCTGCTATAATGCCTAGCCATAAAGAACTACCGAGACAATGGGTCGGAAAGTGGGCGCCCCCAATGCGTATTTTATCGAATTAAGGCTTATTTCCGTATTTCGGACGCAATTTTCGTCCTTTATGAATGCTTACCCCAGAAATTATTTGCCCCCTCGTTGTAGTACTACCCAATAGCTATTTATTAGAGCAGAGTGTATAATCCCTAGCCATAAAGAACTACCGGGGCAATGGGTTTGAACAAGAGAGGTGACCCCAGTGCATATCTTATCAAATTTGACTTTTTTTTCCGTGTTACGGACGAAAAATTCGGCCTTTAAGAATGCTTACCCCCAGAAATTCTTTACCCTCACGTTGTAGTACTGTCCAATAGCTATTCATAAGAGTAGCTGCTATAATGCCTAGCCATAAAGAACTACCGAGACAATGGGTCGGAAAGTGGGCGCCCCCAATGCGTATTTTATCGAATTAAGGCTTATTTCCGTATTTCGGACGCAATTTTCGTCCTTTATGAATGCTTACCCCAGAAATTATTTGCCCCCTCGTTGTAGTACTACCCAATAGCTATTTATTAGAGCAGAGTGTATAATCCCTAGCCATAAAGAACTACCGGGGCAATGGGTTTGAACAAGAGAGGTGACCCCAGTGCATATCTTATCAAATTTGACTTTTTTTTCCGTGTTACGGACGAAAAATTCGGCCTTTAAGAATGCTTACCCCAGAAATTCTTTACCCTCACGTTGTAGTACTGTCCAATAGCTATTCATAAGAGTAGCTGCTATAATGCCTAGCCATAAAGAACTACCGAGACAATGGGTCGGAAAGTGGGCGCCCCCAATGCGTATTTTATCGAATTAAGGCTTATTTCCGTATTTCGGACGCAATTTTCGTCCTTTATGAATGCTTACCCCAGAAATTATTTGCCCCCTCGTTGTAGTACTACCCAATAGCTATTTATTAGAGCAGAGTGTATAATCCCTAGCCATAAAGAACTACCGGGGCAATGGGTTTGAAACAAGAGAGGTGACCCCAGTGCATATCTTATCAAATTTGACTTTTTTTTCCGTGTTACGGACGAAAAATTCGGCTTTAAGAATGCTTACCCCAGAAATTCTTTACCCTCACGTTGTAGTACTGTCCAATAGCTATTCATAAGAGTAGCTGCTATAATGCCTAGCCATAAAGAACTACCGAGACAATGGGTCGGAAAGTGGGCGCCCCCAATGCGTATTTTATCGAATTAAGGCTTATTTCCGTATTTCGGACGCAATTTTCGTCCTTTATGAATGCTTACCCCAGAAATTATTTGCCCCCTCGTTGTAGTACTACCCAATAGCTATTTATTAGAGCAGAGTGTATAATCCCTAGCCATAAAGAACTACCGGGGCAATGGGTTTGAACAAGAGAGGTGACCCCAGTGCATATCTTATCAAATTTGACTTTTTTTTCCGTGTTACGGACGAAAAATTCGGCCTTTAAGAATGCTTACCCAGAAATTCTTTACCCTCACGTTGTAGTACTGTCCAATAGCTATTCATAAGAGTAGCTGCTATAATGCCTAGCCATAAAGAACTACCGAGACAATGGGTCGGAAAGTGGGCGCCCCCAATGCGTATTTTATCGAATTAAGGCTTATTTCCGTATTTCGGACGCAATTTTCGTCCTTTATGAATGCTTACCCCAGAAATTATTTGCCCCCTCGTTGTAGTACTACCCAATAGCTATTTATTAGAGCAGAGTGTATAATCCCTAGCCATAAAGAACTACCGGGGCAATGGGTTTGAACAAGAGAGGTGACCCCCAGTGCATATCTTATCAAATTTGACTTTTTTTTCCGTGTTACGGACGAAAAATTCGGCCTTTAAGAATGCTTACCCCAGAAATTCTTTACCCTCACGTTGTAGTACTGTCCAATAGCTATTCATAAGAGTAGCTGCTATAATGCCTAGCCATAAAGAACTACCGAGACAATGGGTCGGAAAGTGGGCGCCCCCAATGCGTATTTTATCGAATTAAGGCTTATTTCCGTATTTCGGACGCAATTTTCGTCCTTTATGAATGCTTACCCCAGAAATTATTTGCCCCCTCGTTGTAGTACTACCCAATAGCTATTTATTAGAGCAGAGTGTATAATCCCTAGCCATAAAGAACTACCGGGGCAATGGGTTTTGAACAAGAGAGGTGACCCCAGTGCATATCTTATCAAATTTGACTTTTTTTTCCGTGTTACGGACGAAAAATTCGGCCTTTAAGAATGCTTACCCCAGAAATTCTTTACCCTCACGTTGTAGTACTGTCCAATAGCTATTCATAAGAGTAGCTGCTATAATGCCTAGCCATAAAGAACTACCGAGACAATGGGTCGGAAAGTGGGCGCCCCCAATGCGTATTTTATCGAATTAAGGCTTATTTCCGTATTTCGGACGCAATTTTCGTCCTTTATGAATGCTTACCCCAGAAATTATTTGCCCCCTCGTTGTAGTACTACCCAATAGCTATTTATTAGAGCAGAGTGTATAATCCCTAGCCATAAAGAACTACCGGGGCAATGGGTTTGAACAAGAGAGGTGACCCCAGTGCATATCTTATCAAATTTGACTTTTTTTTCCGTGTTACGGACGAAAAATTCGGCCTTTAAGAATGCTTACCCCAGAAATTCTTTACCCCTCACGTTGTAGTACTGTCCAATAGCTATTCATAAGAGTAGCTGCTATAATGCCTAGCCATAAAGAACTACCGAGACAATGGGTCGGAAAGTGGGCGCCCCCCAATGCGTATTTTATCGAATTAAGGCTTATTTCCGTATTTCGGACGCAATTTTCGTCCTTTATGAATGCTTACCCCAGAAATTATTTGCCCCCTCGTTGTAGTACTACCCAATAGCTATTTATTAGAGCAGAGTGTATAATCCCTAGCCATAAAGAACTACCGGGGCAATGGGTTTGAACAAGAGAGGTGACCCAGTGCATATCTTATCAAATTTGACTTTTTTTTTCCGTGTTACGGACGAAAAATTCGGCCTTTAAGAATGCTTACCCCAGAAATTCTTTACCCTCACGTTGTAGTACTGTCCAATAGCTATTCATAAGAGTAGCTGCTATAATGCCTAGCCATAAAGAACTACCGAGACAATGGTCGGAAAGTGGGCGCCCCCAATGCGTATTTTATCGAATTAAGGCTTATTTCCGTATTTTCGGACGCAATTTTCGTCCTTTATGAATGCTTACCCAGAAATTATTTGCCCCCTCGTTGTAGTACTACCCAATAGCTATTTATTAGAGCAGAGTGTATAATCCCTAGCCATAAAGAACTACCGGGGCAATGGGTTTGAACAAGAGAGGTGACCCCAGTGCATATCTTATCAAATTTGACTTTTTTTTCCGTGTTACGGACGAAAAATTCGGCCTTTAAGAATGCTTACCCCAGAAATTCTTTACCCTCACGTTGTAGTACTGTCCAATAGCTATTCATAAGAGTAGCTGCTATAATGCCTAGCCATAAAGAACTACCGAGACAATGGGTCGGAAAGTGGGCGCCCCCAATGCGTATTTTATCGAATTAAGGCTTATTTCCGTATTTCGGACGCAATTTTCGTCCTTTATGAATGCTTACCCCAGAAATTATTTGCCCCCTCGTTGTAGTACTACCCAATAGCTATTTATTAGAGCAGAGTGTATAATCCCTAGCCATAAAGAACTACCGGGGCAATGGGTTTGAACAAGAGAGGTGACCCCAGTGCATATCTTATCAAATTTGACTTTTTTTTCCGTGTTACGGACGAAAAATTCGGCCTTTAAGAATGCTTACCCCAGAAATTCTTTACCCTCACGTTGTAGTACTGTCCAATAGCTATTCATAAGAGTAGCTGCTATAATGCCTAGCCATAAAGAACTACCGAGACAATGGGTCGGAAAGTGGGCGCCCCCAATGCGTATTTTATCGAATTAAGGCTTATTTCCGTATTTCGGACGCAATTTTCGTCCTTTATGAATGCTTACCCCAGAAATTATTTGCCCCCTCGTTGTAGTACTACCCAATAGCTATTTATTAGAGCAGAGTGTATAATCCCTAGCCATAAAGAACTACCGGGGCAATGGGTTTGAACAAGAGAGGTGACCCCAGTGCATATCTTATCAAATTTGACTTTTTTTTCCGTGTTACGGACGAAAAATTCGGCCTTTAAGAATGCTTACCCCAGAAATTCTTTACCCTCACGTTGTAGTACTGTCCAATAGCTATTCATAAGAGTAGCTGCTATAATGCCTAGCCATAAAGAACTACCGAGACAATGGGTCGGAAAGTGGGCGCCCCCAATGCGTATTTTATCGAATTAAGGCTTATTTCCGTATTTCGGACGCAATTTTCGTCCTTTATGAATGCTTACCCCAGAAATTATTTGCCCCCTCGTTGTAGTACTACCCAATAGCTATTTATTAGAGCAGAGTGTATAATCCCTAGCCATAAAGAACTACCGGGGCAATGGGTTTGAACAAGAGAGGTGACCCCAGTGCATATCTTATCAAATTTGACTTTTTTTTCCGTGTTACGGACGAAAAATTCGGCTTTAAGAATGCTTACCCCAGAAATTCTTTACCCTCACGTTGTAGTACTGTCCAATAGCTATTCATAAGAGTAGCTGCTATAATGCCTAGCCATAAAGAACTACCGAGACAATGGGTCGGAAAGTGGGCGCCCCCAATGCGTATTTTATCGAATTAAGGCTTATTTCCGTATTTCGGACGCAATTTTCGTCCTTTATGAATGCTTACCCCAGAAATTATTTGCCCCCTCGTTGTAGTACTACCCAATAGCTATTTATTAGAGCAGAGTGTATAATCCCTAGCCATAAAGAACTACCGGGGCAATGGGTTTGAACAAGAGAGGTGACCCCAGTGCATATCTTATCAAATTTGACTTTTTTTTCCGTGTTACGGACGAAAAATTCGGCCTTTAAGAATGCTTACCCCAGAAATTCTTTACCCTCACGTTGTAGTACTGTCCAATAGCTATTCATAAGAGTAGCTGCTATAATGCCTAGCCATAAAGAACTACCGAGACAATGGGTCGGAAAGTGGGCGCCCCCAATGCGTATTTTATCGAATTAAGGCTTATTTCCGTATTTCGGACGCAATTTTCGTCCTTTATGAATGCTTACCCCAGAAATTATTTGCCCCCTCGTTGTAGTACTACCCAATAGCTATTTATTAGAGCAGAGTGTATAATCCCTAGCCATAAAGAACTACCGGGGCAATGGGTTTGAACAAGAGAGGTGACCCCAGTGCATATCTTATCAAATTTGACTTTTTTTTTCCGTGTTACGGACGAAAAATTCGGCCTTTAAGAATGCTTACCCCAGAAATTCTTTACCCTCACGTTGTAGTACTGTCCAATAGCTATTCATAAGAGTAGCTGCTATAATGCCTAGCCATAAAGAACTACCGAGACAATGGGTCGGAAAGTGGGCGCCCCCAATGCGTATTTTATCGAATTAAGGCTTATTTCCGTATTTCGGACGCAATTTTCGTCCTTTATGAATGCTTACCCCAGAAATTATTTGC
Source organism: Mytilus trossulus (assembly GCF_036588685.1). Lineage (NCBI taxonomy): Eukaryota > Metazoa > Mollusca > Bivalvia > Mytilida > Mytilidae > Mytilus > Mytilus trossulus. The sequence goes on along the minus strand of NW_026963780.1, from coordinate 15,606 downwards.
CCCCTCGTTGTAGTACTACCCAATAGCTATTTATTAGAGCAGAGTGTATAATCCCTAGCCATAAAGAACTACCGGGGCAATGGGTTTGAACAAGAGAGGTGACCCCAGTGCATATCTTATCAAATTTGACTTTTTTTTCCGTGTTACGGACGAAAAATTCGGCCTTTAAGAATGCTTACCCCAGAAATTCTTTACCCTCACGTTGTAGTACTGTCCAATAGCTATTCATAAGAGTAGCTGCTATAATGCCTAGCCATAAAGAACTACCGAGACAATGGGTCGGAAAGTGGGCGCCCCCAATGCGTATTTTATCGAATTAAGGCTTATTTCCGTATTTCGGACGCAATTTTCGTCCTTTATGAATGCTTACCCCAGAAATTATTTGCCCCCTCGTTGTAGTACTACCCAATAGCTATTTATTAGAGCAGAGTGTATAATCCCTAGCCATAAAGAACTACCGGGGCAATGGGTTTGAACAAGAGAGGTGACCCCAGTGCATATCTTATCAAATTTGACTTTTTTTTCCGTGTTACGGACGAAAAATTCGGGCCTTTAAGAATGCTTACCCCAGAAATTCTTTACCCTCACGTTGTAGTACTGTCCAATAGCTATTCATAAGAGTAGCTGCTATAATGCCTAGCCATAAAGAACTACCGAGACAATGGGTCGGAAAGTGGGGCGCCCCAATGCGTATTTTATCGAATTAAGGCTTATTTCCGTATTTCGGACGCAATTTTCGTCCTTTATGAATGCTTACCGCCAGAAATTATTTGCCCCCTCGTTGTAGTACTACCCAATAGCTATTTATTAGAGCAGAGTGTATAATCCCTAGCCATAAAGAACTACCGGGGCAATGGGTTTGAACAAGAGAGGTGACCCCAGTGCATATCTTATCAAATTTGACTTTTTTTTCCGTGTTACGGACGAAAAAATTCGGCCTTTAAGAATGCTTACCCCAGAAAATTCGTTTACCCCTCACCGTTGTAGATACGTGTCCAATAGCTATTCATAAGAGTAGCTGCTATAATGCCTAGCCACTACCGAGACAATGGGTCGGAAAGTGGGCGCCCCCAATGCGTATTTTATCGAATTAAGGCTTATTTCCGTATTTCGGACGCAATTTTCGTCCTTTATGAATGCTTACCCAGAAATTATTTGCCCCCTCGTTGTAGTACTACCCAATAGCTATTTATTAGAGCAGAGTGTATAATCCCTAGCCATAAAGAACTACCGGGGCAATGGGTTTGAACAAGAGAGGTGACCCCAGTGCATATCTTATCAAATTTGACTTTTTTTTCCGTGTTACGGACGAAAAATTCCGGCCTTTAAGAATGCTTACCCCAGAAATTCTTTACCCTCACGTGTAGTACTGTCCAATAGCTATTCATAAGAGTAGCTGCTATAATGCCTAGCCATAAAGAACTACCGAGACAATGGTCGGAAAGTGGGCGCCCCCAATGCGTATTTTATCGAATTAAGGCTTATTTCCGTATTTCGGACGCAATTTTCGTCCTTTATGAATGCTTACCCCAGAAATTATTTGCCCCCTCGTTGTAGTACTACCCAATAGCTATTTATTAGAGCAGAGTGTATAATCCCTAGCCATAAAGAACTACCGGGCAATGGGTTTGAACAAGAGAGGTGACCCAGTGCATATCTTATCAAATTTGACTTTTTTTTCCGTGTTACGGACGAAAAATTCGGCCTTTAAGAATGCTTACCCCAGAAATTCTTTACCCTCACGTTGTAGTACTGTCCAATAGCTATTCATAAGAGTAGCTGCTATAATGCCTAGCCATAAAGAACTACCGAGACAATGGGTCGGAAAGTGGGCGCCCCCAATGCGTATTTTATCGAATTAAGGCTTATTCCGTATTTCGGACGCAATTTTCGTCCTTTATGAATGCTTACCCCAGAAATTATTTGCCCCCTCGTTGTAGTACTACCCAATAGCTATTTATTAGAGCAGAGTGTATAATCCCTAGCCATAAAGAACTACCCGGGGCAATGGGTTTGAACAAGAGAGGTGACCCCAGTGCATATCTTATCAAATTTGACTTTTTTTCCGTGTTACGACGAAAAATTCGGCCTTTAAGAATGCTTACCCCAGAAATTCTTTACCCTCACGTTGTAGTACTGTCCAATAGCTATCATAAGAGTAGCTGCTATAATGCCTAGCCATAAAGAACTACCGAGACAATGGTCGGAAAGTGGGCGCCCCCAATGCGTATTTTATCGAATTAAGGCTTATTTCCGTATTTCGGACGCAATTTTCGTCCTTTATGAATGCTTACCCCAGAAATTATTTGCCCCCTCGTTGTAGTACTACCCAATAGCTATTTATTAGAGCAGAGTGTATAATCCCTAGCCATAAAGAACTACCGGGGCAATGGTTTGAACAAGAGAGGTGACCCCAGTGCATATCTTATCAAATTTGACTTTTTTTTCCGTGTTACGGACGAAAAATTCGGCCTTTAAGAATGCTTACCCCAGAAATTCTTTACCCTCACGTTGTAGTACTGTCCAATAGCTATTCATAAGAGTAGCTGCTATAATGCCTAGCCATAAAGAACTACCGAGACAATGGTCGGAAAGTGGGCGCCCCCAATGCGTATTTATCGAATTAAGGCTTATTTCCGTATTTCGGACGCAATTTTCGTCCTTTATGAATGCTTACCCCAGAAATTATTTGCCCCCTCGTTGTAGTACTACCCAATAGCTATTTATTAGAGCAGAGTGTATAATCCCTAGCCATAAAGAACTACCGGGCAATGGTTTGAACAAGAGAGGTGACCCCAGTGCATATCTTATCAAATTTGACTTTTTTTTTCCGTGTTACGGACGAAAATTCGGCCTTTAAGAATGCTTACCCCAGAAATTCTTTACCCTCACGTTGTAGTACTGTCCAATAGCTATTCATAAGAGTAGCTGCTATAATGCCTAGCCATAAAGAACTACGAGACAATGGGTCGGAAAGTGGGCGCCCCCAATGCGTATTTTATCGAATTAAGGCTTATTTCCGTATTTCGGACGCAATTTTCGTCCTTATGAATGCTTACCCCAGAAATTATTTGCCCCCTCGTTGTAGTACTACCCAATAGCTATTTATTAGAGCAGAGTGTATAATCCCTAGCCATAAAGAACTACCGGGGCAATGGGTTTGAACAAGAGAGGTGACCCCAGTGCATATCTTATCAAATTTGACTTTTTTTTCCGTGTTACGGACGAAAAATTCGGCCTTTAAGAATGCTTACCCCAGAAATTCTTTACCCTCACGTTGTAGTACTGTCCAATAGCTATTCATAAGAGTAGCTGCTATAATGCCTAGCCATAAAGAACTACCGAGACAATGGGTCGGAAAGTGGGCGCCCCCAATGCGTATTTTATCGAATTAAGGCTTATTTCCGTATTTCGGACGCAATTTTCGTCCTTTATGAATGCTTACCCCAGAAATTATTTGCCCCCTCGTTGTAGTACTACCCAATAGCTATTTATTAGAGCAGAGTGTATAATCCCTAGCCATAAAGAACTACCGGGGCAATGGGTTTGAACAAGAGAGGTGACCCCAGTGCATATCTTATCAAATTTGACTTTTTTTTCCGTGTTACGGACGAAAAATTCGGCCTTTAAGAATGCTTACCCCAGAAATTCTTTACCCTCACGTTGTAGTACTGTCCAATAGCTATTCATAAGAGTAGCTGCTATAATGCCTAGCCATAAAGAACTACCGAGACAATGGGTCGGAAAGTGGGCGCCCCCAATGCGTATTTTATCGAATTAAGGCTTATTTCCGTATTTCGGACGCAATTTTCGTCCTTTATGAATGCTTACCCCAGAAATTATTTGCCCCCTCGTTGTAGTACTACCCAATAGCTATTTATTAGAGCAGAGTGTATAATCCCTAGCCATAAAGAACTACCGGGGCAATGGGTTTGAACAAGAGAGGTGACCCCAGTGCATATCTTATCAAATTTGACTTTTTTTTCCGTGTTACGGACGAAAAATTCGGCCTTTAAGAATGCTTACCCCAGAAATTCTTTACCCTCACGTTGTAGTACTGTCCAATAGCTATTCATAAGAGTAGCTGCTATAATGCCTAGCCATAAAGAACTACCGAGACAATGGGTCGGAAAGTGGGCGCCCCCAATGCGTATTTTATCGAATTAAGGCTTATTTCCGTATTTCGGACGCAATTTTCGTCCTTTATGAATGCTTACCCCAGAAATTATTTGCCCCCTCGTTGTAGTACTACCCAATAGCTATTTATTAGAGCAGAGTGTATAATCCCTAGCCATAAAGAACTACCGGGGCAATGGGTTTGAACAAGAGAGGTGACCCCAGTGCATATCTTATCAAATTTGACTTTTTTTTCCGTGTTACGGACGAAAAATTCGGCCTTTAAGAATGCTTACCCCAGAAATTCTTTACCCTCACGTTGTAGTACTGTCCAATAGCTATTCATAAGAGTAGCTGCTATAATGCCTAGCCATAAAGAACTACCGAGACAATGGGTCGGAAAGTGGGCGCCCCCAATGCGTATTTTATCGAATTAAGGCTTATTTCCGTATTTCGGACGCAATTTTCGTCCTTTATGAATGCTTACCCCAGAAATTATTTGCCCCCTCGTTGTAGTACTACCCAATAGCTATTTATTAGAGCAGAGTGTATAATCCCTAGCCATAAAGAACTACCGGGGCAATGGGTTTGAACAAGAGAGGTGACCCCAGTGCATATCTTATCAAATTTGACTTTTTTTTCCGTGTTACGGACGAAAAATTCGGCCTTTAAGAATGCTTACCCCAGAAATTCTTTACCCTCACGTTGTAGTACTGTCCAATAGCTATTCATAAGAGTAGCTGCTATAATGCCTAGCCATAAAGAACTACCGAGACAATGGGTCGGAAAGTGGGCGCCCCCAATGCGTATTTTATCGAATTAAGGCTTATTTCCGTATTTCGGACGCAATTTTCGTCCTTTATGAATGCTTACCCCAGAAATTATTTGCCCCCTCGTTGTAGTACTACCCAATAGCTATTTATTAGAGCAGAGTGTATAATCCCTAGCCATAAAGAACTACCGGGGCAATGGGTTTGAACAAGAGAGGTGACCCCAGTGCATATCTTATCAAATTTGACTTTTTTTTCCGTGTTACGGACGAAAAATTCGGCCTTTAAGAATGCTTACCCCAGAAATTCTTTACCCTCACGTTGTAGTACTGTCCAATAGCTATTCATAAGAGTAGCTGCTATAATGCCTAGCCATAAAGAACTACCGAGACAATGGGTCGGAAAGTGGGCGCCCCCAATGCGTATTTTATCGAATTAAGGCTTATTTCCGTATTTCGGACGCAATTTTCGTCCTTTATGAATGCTTACCCCAGAAATTATTTGCCCCCTCGTTGTAGTACTACCCAATAGCTATTTATTAGAGCAGAGTGTATAATCCCTAGCCATAAAGAACTACCGGGGCAATGGGTTTGAACAAGAGAGGTGACCCCAGTGCATATCTTATCAAATTTGACTTTTTTTTCCGTGTTACGGACGAAAAATTCGGCCTTTAAGAATGCTTACCCCAGAAATTCTTTACCCTCACGTTGTAGTACTGTCCAATAGCTATTCATAAGAGTAGCTGCTATAATGCCTAGCCATAAAGAACTACCGAGACAATGGGTCGGAAAGTGGGCGCCCCCAATGCGTATTTTATCGAATTAAGGCTTATTTCCGTATTTCGGACGCAATTTTCGTCCTTTATGAATGCTTACCCCAGAAATTATTTGCCCCCTCGTTGTAGTACTACCCAATAGCTATTTATTAGAGCAGAGTGTATAATCCCTAGCCATAAAGAACTACCGGGGCAATGGGTTTGAACAAGAGAGGTGACCCCAGTGCATATCTTATCAAATTTGACTTTTTTTTCCGTGTTACGGACGAAAAATTCGGCCTTTAAGAATGCTTACCCCAGAAATTCTTTACCCTCACGTTGTAGTACTGTCCAATAGCTATTCATAAGAGTAGCTGCTATAATGCCTAGCCATAAAGAACTACCGAGACAATGGGTCGGAAAGTGGGCGCCCCCAATGCGTATTTTATCGAATTAAGGCTTATTTCCGTATTTCGGACGCAATTTTCGTCCTTTATGAATGCTTACCCCAGAAATTATTTGCCCCCTCGTTGTAGTACTACCCAATAGCTATTTATTAGAGCAGAGTGTATAATCCCTAGCCATAAAGAACTACCGGGGCAATGGGTTTGAACAAGAGAGGTGACCCCAGTGCATATCTTATCAAATTTGACTTTTTTTTCCGTGTTACGGACGAAAAATTCGGCCTTTAAGAATGCTTACCCCAGAAATTCTTTACCCTCACGTTGTAGTACTGTCCAATAGCTATTCATAAGAGTAGCTGCTATAATGCCTAGCCATAAAGAACTACCGAGACAATGGGTCGGAAAGTGGGCGCCCCCAATGCGTATTTTATCGAATTAAGGCTTATTTCCGTATTTCGGACGCAATTTTCGTCCTTTATGAATGCTTACCCCAGAAATTATTTGCCCCCTCGTTGTAGTACTACCCAATAGCTATTTATTAGAGCAGAGTGTATAATCCCTAGCCATAAAGAACTACCGGGGCAATGGGTTTGAACAAGAGAGGTGACCCCAGTGCATATCTTATCAAATTTGACTTTTTTTTCCGTGTTACGGACGAAAAATTCGGCCTTTAAGAATGCTTACCCCAGAAATTCTTTACCCTCACGTTGTAGTACTGTCCAATAGCTATTCATAAGAGTAGCTGCTATAATGCCTAGCCATAAAGAACTACCGAGACAATGGGTCGGAAAGTGGGCGCCCCCAATGCGTATTTTATCGAATTAAGGCTTATTTCCGTATTTCGGACGCAATTTTCGTCCTTTATGAATGCTTACCCCAGAAATTATTTGCCCCCTCGTTGTAGTACTACCCAATAGCTATTTATTAGAGCAGAGTGTATAATCCCTAGCCATAAAGAACTACCGGGGCAATGGGTTTGAACAAGAGAGGTGACCCCAGTGCATATCTTATCAAATTTGACTTTTTTTTCCGTGTTACGGACGAAAAATTCGGCCTTTAAGAATGCTTACCCCAGAAATTCTTTACCCTCACGTTGTAGTACTGTCCAATAGCTATTCATAAGAGTAGCTGCTATAATGCCTAGCCATAAAGAACTACCGAGACAATGGGTCGGAAAGTGGGCGCCCCCAATGCGTATTTTATCGAATTAAGGCTTATTTCCGTATTTCGGACGCAATTTTCGTCCTTTATGAATGCTTACCCCAGAAATTATTTGCCCCCTCGTTGTAGTACTACCCAATAGCTATTTATTAGAGCAGAGTGTATAATCCCTAGCCATAAAGAACTACCGGGGCAATGGGTTTGAACAAGAGAGGTGACCCCAGTGCATATCTTATCAAATTTGACTTTTTTTTCCGTGTTACGGACGAAAAATTCGGCCTTTAAGAAGCTTACCCCAGAAATTCTTTACCCTCACGTTGTAGTACTGTCCAATAGCTATTCATAAGAGTAGCTGCTATAATGCCTAGCCATAAAGAACTACCGAGACAATGGGTCGGAAAGTGGGCGCCCCCAATGCGTATTTTATCGAATTAAGGCTTATTTCCGTATTTCGGACGCAATTTTCGTCCTTTATGAATGCTTACCCCAGAAATTATTTGCCCCCTCGTTGTAGTACTACCCAATAGCTATTTATTAGAGCAGAGTGTATAATCCCTAGCCATAAAGAACTACCGGGGCAATGGGTTTGAACAAGAGAGGTGACCCCAGTGCATATCTTATCAAATTTGACTTTTTTTTCCGTGTTACGGACGAAAAATTCGGCCTTTAAGAATGCTTACCCCAGAAATTCTTTACCCTCACGTTGTAGTACTGTCCAATAGCTATTCATAAGAGTAGCTGCTATAATGCCTAGCCATAAAGAACTACCGAGACAATGGGTCGGAAAGTGGGCGCCCCCAATGCGTATTTTATCGAATTAAGGCTTATTTCCGTATTTCGGACGCAATTTTCGTCCTTTATGAATGCTTACCCCAGAAATTATTTGCCCCCTCGTTGTAGTACTACCCAATAGCTATTTATTAGAGCAGAGTGTATAATCCCTAGCCATAAAGAACTACCGGGGCAATGGGTTTGAACAAGAGAGGTGACCCCAGTGCATATCTTATCAAATTTGACTTTTTTTTCCGTGTTACGGACGAAAAATTCGGCCTTTAAGAATGCTTACCCCAGAAATTCTTTACCCTCACGTTGTAGTACTGTCCAATAGCTATTCATAAGAGTAGCTGCTATAATGCCTAGCCATAAAGAACTACCGAGACAATGGGTCGGAAAGTGGGCGCCCCCAATGCGTATTTTATCGAATTAAGGCTTATTTCCGTATTTCGGACGCAATTTTCGTCCTTTATGAATGCTTACCCCAGAAATTATTTGCCCCCTCGTTGTAGTACTACCCAATAGCTATTTATTAGAGCAGAGTGTATAATCCCTAGCCATAAAGAACTACCGGGGCAATGGGTTTGAACAAGAGAGGTGACCCCAGTGCATATCTTATCAAATTTGACTTTTTTTTCCGTGTTACGGACGAAAAATTCGGCCTTTAAGAATGCTTACCCCAGAAATTCTTTACCCTCACGTTGTAGTACTGTCCAATAGCTATTCATAAGAGTAGCTGCTATAATGCCTAGCCATAAAGAACTACCGAGACAATGGGTCGGAAAGTGGGCGCCCCCAATGCGTATTTTATCGAATTAAGGCTTATTTCCGTATTTCGGACGCAATTTTCGTCCTTTATGAATGCTTACCCCAGAAATTATTTGCCCCCTCGTTGTAGTACTACCCAATAGCTATTTATTAGAGCAGAGTGTATAATCCCTAGCCATAAAGAACTACCGGGGCAATGGGTTTGAACAAGAGAGGTGACCCCAGTGCATATCTTATCAAATTTGACTTTTTTTTCCGTGTTACGGACGAAAAATTCGGCCTTTAAGAATGCTTACCCCAGAAATTCTTTACCCTCACGTTGTAGTACTGTCCAATAGCTATTCATAAGAGTAGCTGCTATAATGCCTAGCCATAAAGAACTACCGAGACAATGGGTCGGAAAGTGGGCGCCCCCAATGCGTATTTTATCGAATTAAGGCTTATTTCCGTATTTCGGACGCAATTTTCGTCCTTTATGAATGCTTACCCCAGAAATTATTTGCCCCTCGTTGTAGTACTACCCAATAGCTATTTATTAGAGCAGAGTGTATAATCCCTAGCCATAAAGAACTACCGGGGCAATGGGTTTGAACAAGAGAGGTGACCCCAGTGCATATCTTATCAAATTTGACTTTTTTTTCCGTGTTACGGACGAAAAATTCGGCCTTTAAGAATGCTTACCCCAGAAATTCTTTACCCTCACGTTGTAGTACTGTCCAATAGCTATTCATAAGAGTAGCTGCTATAATGCCTAGCCATAAAGAACTACCGAGACAATGGGTCGGAAAGTGGGCGCCCCCAATGCGTATTTTATCGAATTAAGGCTTATTTCCGTATTTCGGACGCAATTTTCGTCCTTTATGAATGCTTACCCCAGAAATTATTTGCCCCCTCGTTGTAGTACTACCCAATAGCTATTTATTAGAGCAGAGTGTATAATCCCTAGCCATAAAGAACTACCGGGGCAATGGGTTTGAACAAGAGAGGTGACCCCAGTGCATATCTTATCAAATTTGACTTTTTTTTCCGTGTTACGGACGAAAAATTCGGCCTTTAAGAATGCTTACCCCAGAAATTCTTTACCCTCACGTTGTAGTACTGTCCAATAGCTATTCATAAGAGTAGCTGCTATAATGCCTAGCCATAAAGAACTACCGAGACAATGGGTCGGAAAGTGGGCGCCCCCAATGCGTATTTTATCGAATTAAGGCTTATTTCCGTATTTCGGACGCAATTTTCGTCCTTTATGAATGCTTACCCCAGAAATTATTTGCCCCCTCGTTGTAGTACTACCCAATAGCTATTTATTAGAGCAGAGTGTATAATCCCTAGCCATAAAGAACTACCGGGGCAATGGGTTTGAACAAGAGAGGTGACCCCAGTGCATATCTTATCAAATTTGACTTTTTTTTCCGTGTTACGGACGAAAAATTCGGCCTTTAAGAATGCTTACCCCAGAAATTCTTTACCCTCACGTTGTAGTACTGTCCAATAGCTATTCATAAGAGTAGCTGCTATAATGCCTAGCCATAAAGAACTACCGAGACAATGGGTCGGAAAGTGGGCGCCCCCAATGCGTATTTTATCGAATTAAGGCTTATTTCCGTATTTCGGACGCAATTTTCGTCCTTTATGAATGCTTACCCCAGAAATTATTTGCCCCCTCGTTGTAGTACTACCCAATAGCTATTTATTAGAGCAGAGTGTATAATCCCTAGCCATAAAGAACTACCGGGGCAATGGGTTTGAACAAGAGAGGTGACCCCAGTGCATATCTTATCAAATTTGACTTTTTTTTCCGTGTTACGGACGAAAAATTCGGCCTTTAAGAATGCTTACCCCAGAAATTCTTTACCCTCACGTTGTAGTACTGTCCAATAGCTATTCATAAGAGTAGCTGCTATAATGCCTAGCCATAAAGAACTACCGAGACAATGGGTCGGAAAGTGGGCGCCCCCAATGCGTATTTTATCGAATTAAGGCTTATTTCCGTATTTCGGACGCAATTTTCGTCCTTTATGAATGCTTACCCCAGAAATTATTTGCCCCCTCGTTGTAGTACTACCCAATAGCTATTTATTAGAGCAGAGTGTATAATCCCTAGCCATAAAGAACTACCGGGGCAATGGGTTTGAACAAGAGAGGTGACCCCAGTGCATATCTTATCAAATTTGACTTTTTTTTCCGTGTTACGGACGAAAAATTCGGCCTTTAAGAATGCTTACCCCAGAAATTCTTTACCCTCACGTTGTAGTACTGTCCAATAGCTATTCATAAGAGTAGCTGCTATAATGCCTAGCCATAAAGAACTACCGAGACAATGGGTCGGAAAGTGGGCGCCCCCAATGCGTATTTTATCGAATTAAGGCTTATTTCCGTATTTCGGACGCAATTTTCGTCCTTTATGAATGCTTACCCCAGAAATTATTTGCCCCCTCGTTGTAGTACTACCCAATAGCTATTTATTAGAGCAGAGTGTATAATCCCTAGCCATAAAGAACTACCGGGGCAATGGGTTTGAACAAGAGAGGTGACCCCAGTGCATATCTTATCAAATTTGACTTTTTTTTCCGTGTTACGGACGAAAAATTCGGCCTTTAAGAATGCTTACCCCAGAAATTCTTTACCCTCACGTTGTAGTACTGTCCAATAGCTATTCATAAGAGTAGCTGCTATAATGCCTAGCCATAAAGAACTACCGAGACAATGGGTCGGAAAGTGGGCGCCCCCAATGCGTATTTTATCGAATTAAGGCTTATTTCCGTATTTCGGACGCAATTTTCGTCCTTTATGAATGCTTACCCCAGAAATTATTTGCCCCCTCGTTGTAGTACTACCCAATAGCTATTTATTAGAGCAGAGTGTATAATCCCTAGCCATAAAGAACTACCGGGGCAATGGGTTTGAACAAGAGAGGTGACCCCAGTGCATATCTTATCAAATTTGACTTTTTTTTCCGTGTTACGGACGAAAAATTCGGCCTTTAAGAATGCTTACCCCAGAAATTCTTTACCCTCACGTTGTAGTACTGTCCAATAGCTATTCATAAGAGTAGCTGCTATAATGCCTAGCCATAAAGAACTACCGAGACAATGGGTCGGAAAGTGGGCGCCCCCAATGCGTATTTTATCGAATTAAGGCTTATTTCCGTATTTCGGACGCAATTTTCGTCCTTTATGAATGCTTACCCCAGAAATTATTTGCCCCCTCGTTGTAGTACTACCCAATAGCTATTTATTAGAGCAGAGTGTATAATCCCTAGCCATAAAGAACTACCGGGGCAATGGGTTTGAACAAGAGAGGTGACCCCAGTGCATATCTTATCAAATTTGACTTTTTTTTCCGTGTTACGGACGAAAAATTCGGCCTTTAAGAATGCTTACCCAGAAATTCTTTACCCTCACGTTGTAGTACTGTCCAATAGCTATTCATAAGAGTAGCTGCTATAATGCCTAGCCATAAAGAACTACCGAGACAATGGGTCGGAAAGTGGGCGCCCCCAATGCGTATTTTATCGAATTAAGGCTTATTTCCGTATTTCGGACGCAATTTTCGTCCTTTATGAATGCTTACCCCAGAAATTATTTGCCCCCTCGTTGTAGTACTACCCAATAGCTATTTATTAGAGCAGAGTGTATAATCCCTAGCCATAAAGAACTACCGGGGCAATGGGTTTGAACAAGAGAGGTGACCCCAGTGCATATCTTATCAAATTTGACTTTTTTTTCCGTGTTACGGACGAAAAATTCGGCCTTTAAGAATGCTTACCCCAGAAATTCTTTACCCTCACGTTGTAGTACTGTCCAATAGCTATTCATAAGAGTAGCTGCTATAATGCCTAGCCATAAAGAACTACCGAGACAATGGGTCGGAAAGTGGGCGCCCCCAATGCGTATTTTATCGAATTAAGGCTTATTTCCGTATTTCGGACGCAATTTTCGTCCTTTATGAATGCTTACCCCAGAAATTATTTGCCCCCTCGTTGTAGTACTACCCAATAGCTATTTATTAGAGCAGAGTGTATAATCCCTAGCCATAAAGAACTACCGGGGCAATGGGTTTGAACAAGAGAGGTGACCCCAGTGCATATCTTATCAAATTTGACTTTTTTTTCCGTGTTACGGACGAAAAATTCGGCCTTTAAGAATGCTTACCCCAGAAATTCTTTACCCTCACGTTGTAGTACTGTCCAATAGCTATTCATAAGAGTAGCTGCTATAATGCCTAGCCATAAAGAACTACCGAGACAATGGGTCGGAAAGTGGCGCCCCCAATGCGTATTTTATCGAATTAAGGCTTATTTCCGTATTTCGGACGCAATTTTCGTCCTTTATGAATGCTTACCCCAGAAATTATTTGCCCCCTCGTTGTAGTACTACCCAATAGCTATTTATTAGAGCAGAGTGTATAATCCCTAGCCATAAAGAACTACCGGGGCAATGGGTTTGAACAAGAGAGGTGACCCCAGTGCATATCTTATCAAATTTGACTTTTTTTTCCGTGTTACGGACGAAAAATTCGGCCTTTAAGAATGCTTACCCAGAAATTCTTTACCCTCACGTTGTAGTACTGTCCAATAGCTATTCATAAGAGTAGCTGCTATAATGCCTAGCCATAAAGAACTACCGAGACAATGGGTCGGAAAGTGGGCGCCCCCAATGCGTATTTTATCGAATTAAGGCTTATTTCCGTATTTCGGACGCAATTTTCGTCCTTTATGAATGCTTACCCCAGAAATTATTTGCCCCCTCGTTGTAGTACTACCCAATAGCTATTTATTAGAGCAGAGTGTATAATCCCTAGCCATAAAGAACTACCGGGGCAATGGGTTTGAACAAGAGAGGTGACCCCAGTGCATATCTTATCAAATTTGACTTTTTTTTCCGTGTTACGGACGAAAAATTCGGCCTTTAAGAATGCTTACCCCAGAAATTCTTTACCCTCACGTTGTAGTACTGTCCAATAGCTATTCATAAGAGTAGCTGCTATAATGCCTAGCCATAAAGAACTACCGAGACAATGGGTCGGAAAGTGGGCGCCCCCAATGCGTATTTTATCGAATTAAGGCTTATTTCCGTATTTCGACGCAATTTTCGTCCTTTATGAATGCTTACCCCAGAAATTATTTGCCCCCTCGTTGTAGTACTACCCAATAGCTATTTATTAGAGCAGAGTGTATAATCCCTAGCCATAAAGAACTACCGGGGCAATGGGTTTGAACAAGAGAGGTGACCCCAGTGCATATCTTATCAAATTTGACTTTTTTTTCCGTGTTACGGACGAAAAATTCGGCCTTTAAGAATGCTTACCCCAGAAATTCTTTACCCTCACGTTGTAGTACTGTCCAATAGCTATTCATAAGAGTAGCTGCTATAATGCCTAGCCATAAAGAACTACCGAGACAATGGGTCGGAAAGTGGGCGCCCCCAATGCGTATTTTATCGAATTAAGGCTTATTTCCGTATTTCGGACGCAATTTTCGTCCTTTATGAATGCTTACCCCAGAAATTATTTGCCCCTCGTTGTAGTACTACCCAATAGCTATTTATTAGAGCAGAGTGTATAATCCCTAGCCATAAAGAACTACCGGGGCAATGGGGTTTGAACAAGAGAGGTGACCCAGTGCATATCTTATCAAATTTGACTTTTTTTTCCGTGTTACGGACGAAAAATTCGGCCTTTAAGAATGCTTACCCCAGAAATTCTTTACCCTCACGTTGTAGTACTGTCCAATAGCTATTCATAAGAGTAGCTGCTATAATGCCTAGCCATAAAGAACTACCGAGACAATGGGTCGGAAAGTGGGCGCCCCCAATGCGTATTTTATCGAATTAAGGCTTATTTCCGTATTTCGGACGCAATTTTCGTCCTTATGAATGCTTACCCCAGAATTATTTGCCCCCTCGTTGTAGTACTACCCAATAGCTATTTATTAGAGCAGAGTGTATAATCCCTAGCCATAAAGAACTACCGGGGCAATGGGTTTGAACAAGAGAGGTGACCCCAGTGCATATCTTATCAAATTTGACTTTTTTTTCCGTGTTACGGACGAAAAATTCGGCCTTTAAGAATGCTTACCCCAGAAATTCTTTACCCTCACGTTGTAGTACTGTCCAATAGCTATTCATAAGAGTAGCTGCTATAATGCTAGCCATAAAGAACTACCGAGACAATGGGTCGGAAAGTGGGCGCCCCCAATGCGTATTTTATCGAATTAAGGCTTATTTCCGTATTTCGGACGCAATTTCGTCCTTTATGAATGCTTACCCCAGAAATTATTTGCCCCCTCGTTGTAGTACTACCCAATAGCTATTTATTAGAGCAGAGTGTATAATCCCTAGCCATAAAGAACTACCGGGGCAATGGGTTTGAACAAGAGAGGTGACCCCAGTGCATATCTTATCAAATTTGACTTTTTTTTCCGTGTTACGGACGAAAAATTCGGCCTTTAAGAATGCTTACCCCAGAAATTCTTTACCCTCACGTTGTAGTACTGTCCAATAGCTATTCATAAGAGTAGCTGCTATAATGCCTAGCCATAAAGAACTACCGAGACAATGGGTCGGAAAGTGGCGCCCCCAATGCGTATTTTATCGAAGTAAGGCTTATTTCCGTATTTCGGACGCAATTTTCGTCCTTTATGAATGCTTACCCAGAAATTATTTGCCCCCTCGTTGTAGTACTACCCAATAGCTATTTATTAGAGCAGAGTGTATAATCCCTAGCCATAAAGAACTACCGGGGCAATGGGTTTGAACAAGAGAGGTGACCCCAGTGCATATCTTATCAAATTGACTTTTTTTTCCGTGTTACGGACGAAAAATTCGGCCTTTAAGAATGCTTACCCCAGAAATTCTTT